>NW_006281103.1:227344-228211 GCF_000203795.2 Batrachochytrium dendrobatidis JAM81 | reverse complement strand
CGCGGACGGTGATCAGCAAACAATACCCAACTTTGATTGGATTTGATACTTCATATCCTGTGTATATGCGATTGTGTTGTCAACTCATCAAACTGCGGTCAAGTCGATGATAAAGCAATGATTGTCGACTTTTGTATCCAAAAACAGTCAAAAGATTACATTAAAACAGACATTATGGACAGATTCTACAAAGGAAATGGTAAATTCCATTATTCTGGGTTGATGCAAATTGCAGTCAAAACAACAAACGCTGTAAACATGGATACGATGAACAAGTCGTTGTAGGAATGGAATGCAAGTTGCTGGAGAGTATTGAGCGAGCCGAATCGGAGATTGATGGATTGGTTTAAAATGGGGTAATGGACTGATATTTGAAACGATTTACAACGATATGTCCATGATCTTGAAGCAACAGTTGCAGTTCTAATGGAATATTTTGTTGGTAGCATTCATTTTTAAATGTAGGCATATTGGTATCCAGCAACAATGGAAAATGTGTAATATTACAACTGTAATGTCTGGACAACTGACTGTCTGAATAACAGTAACTATTTCCAGTGATGCTGATTTGTAAAAACTCGAATTATTCAACAACACTTTATCAATGCATTTGAAAAAGTGATTGTACAGAATATTCGTGTTGGTTTAGCATCTTTTTACGAATGGCAAACTTCAAATTATACCAAAAGATTGGATCAATCCAGAGATATGGCCAAGTTATTGGATACAATGGAGGCAGATAAAGACTGGGCAATTTTTAGAGCAAGCAACTGTGATTGATTTATTGACCAAGACAATGTGCCCTTGGTTGATCCTGCAAACATCATCTATGACGGATGTGACGATCTTGCCATTCGCGTTGTTCGA
>NW_006281103.1:224656-226492 GCF_000203795.2 Batrachochytrium dendrobatidis JAM81 | reverse complement strand
TCAACAATTGTATTGAATTCCGGTTAGTATCGAATTGTTTGAGTCGTTCGAGTAGTCAAGTTGCTTGGTTTGCAATGTGTTGTGTCCAGGAATCACTTGCAATCAAACCATCACCAAACCACAAGTTAACAACACCAAATGATATATGACTGGTTATAACAACACATTGCAAACACTCGACGAATTAGCCATGAATCAGGTTCAATCATCAATCGCCAATATTGTCAAGCGTGTATTCCTGGTTTAGTTGATGATGATCCGAGTATGCGGTATTCGTCACAGTCTGATTTGGTCCAAACAGGTTTTGTAATGGTTTCAACAATGTCTGATGAATGACATGCTACAATCGCAGTATATTGATATTACCGCATGATACAACTGTTTGGTTGACCAACCGACTCGAATGTTGATGGATTATTATGCCAATCGACTGTTTTGACCTGATATCACCACACTTGACATGCCAACACATGCGACATATGATGGAGTGATGGAAATACTCGAAATACACACAATACAACTCTTGCAGCAGTGTATGAAACTATCAAGCATGACATGCCATGAAGGGTGTAGATTAGACTTGATAACAATGTGTACAATTTGGACTTTTAAATTCGGAAATAGCAGCTCTGTTCCAACATCCCATTGATTGTAAATGTCGAGGTTGTTTAACCTTGTACAAATGACCATTTCACATGCAACTTTAGCCTGATATCGAGTATTTTCAAATGAATGCAAGCTTGCGACACTCGCTTGACTCGTTTGGTTCGGGTTATGGTTGATATTTACGATATCGATGCAAAGTTGCATTCCAGAATGAACCTGTATAATCTGATGTGGTCAATCGTTTGGTTTTATTGTTATCGGTCATTGACACCAGTTATTGTGTTGATTGCAAATAGTAGTCCAACTAATCATGCATAAACAAATACCAGATAGTCACTGATAAACTGATGATATCCAATGTATACATGACACATTGTATAGTTCCATTTAATTGCCAGCAATGTGTGATTGGATTACTCGAGTCATCAAGCAATTATCAAACAGTTGTCAAGAACAATCAAGTCATGTCCAATAAACTGTCTGATGTGCAGGTGATTTGGCATTGGTCCGTTGGTCCATTAGTACGATTGTTGGTTGGCAATTCAGACTTGTAAATGACAATTGATTGTTGCTAGTTGATTGGTGTCCATATGTGTCCATATGTGACTCATTGTATACGGAACAGGACTGACAAGTGTGTCTGAATTGATGCCAGATGATACAGCCTATCCAACAAAAAGTAATACATTGATCGTGTCTGCATGGAAATAAGCTTTATAACTTCCACTTCTGAATGTATGAAAATCAACATTCAAACAACGGATACGTCCAATGAGTCTTGCAAATGCATTGATAGAGTGTTGTTGAATAATTCGAGTGTTTACAAATCAGCATCACTGGAAATAGTTACTGTTATTCAGACAGTCACTTGTCCAGACATTACAGTTGTAATACTATCCATGCCTCACCACAGTTGCAACGTTCAGATAGAAATGGCAAAATTAAAACAAGAGCATCCTTCAATATCAGTTTAGTCAAAACATTGGTACTTGTTTGTCTGTAGCCCAATATATTTATCAACTCCATGTCATTCATCAGATAATATTGTATAGATTTTGGCAGTGATATCGACAAGATAATCTGTACTAGGTCCAGTCGTATCCATATCCACAACGCACTCGTCCAATCCAATCTTTTCATCAAGACTATGCAAGAAATTCAACTGCATATAGTTTGTAACAATTCCATACACCGAGTTCAAATGACTAATATCTGCTGCAGCTTTACATC
>NW_006281103.1:218547-224081 GCF_000203795.2 Batrachochytrium dendrobatidis JAM81 | reverse complement strand
GGTCCTCGATCAGTCAGTCAAAGTGAGAGTTGGTCAGCACTGTAATAGCCAAGTCTTGATGATAACTCATTGTTTAATTTAAAGTCATCACATCTGTGCAGTCTTGTAGAAACTCTTGCGTTGTTTCACCCGAGTTTGATTCAGAGTTGTCATTTTTGTGGAATCGGTGTCGCAAAACGTAGCAAATCTATAGCTGATAATTCCAACTGCCATTCAAATTGAAATTCAGTTTTATAGTTTATATGAACAAACAAATATCATTCGAATGAACTGGTGTTGTATGGTGCTATTGATATACTAGTAGCATGCTTTTGATCGTACTCGATAACATAAATACAATACAAGACTCTACCTGTTGAATGACAACTTGCTTGGATCCAGTAAAACGACACTCTAGTTGTTTACTGTAATAGTCTGTCACTGTAGTTAGTGTTCAGTATATGCGACACTAACTCAGTGTGACTACAAATACTGGATCCAGTCTGTTGACAGATTTTAATCCAGATGATCTAGATGATGTATATGTAGTTGACTCTAGTCCAATTCTAGTCCAATTCTAGTTCAATTCTAGTGAATGGAATGTTTTAATCACAAGTTACGCAGCAAATGGTCATGATGCCAACATAACAAGTTTAGTGTTCAACTTGACAGTGACTGAACCTATTGTTCATTATGAATTGGCAACTCGGCGAGTGAGAACCTTGCCGATTTAGAGCATGAATGCCGGAAACCAACAACAATCCAGTCCGATTCACAAGACTCGACTTGAGATTGAACATCAAAAACACTTGGGTTGCGACAAATATGGTTTGGAAATATCAGTTTTACAAAACTGGATTCAAGCAACACTACTTGGATGTTGTTCAGTCTGGTATAACTTGACCATATGATGCATCTCGGATCAACTGGTAATGCAGTGGTTTGATTCGGTTCGTTCTACAATGTTGTATTTCAATGATTGTCACAATCTGAGCATGGTGCAGTTGCTCAAGATTCTGGTGCTGAACAACAAACTCTTGAACCAGACCCGACACATTGCTACAGCTCAAAGTGGACCATCAACAGTCTCGAGTAGGATATGCTACAATCCAGCGTGTATTGCATGATGGTTTACTTATTTATCTTGCATTCAATCTCATCCATTCAATAACATCATTCATTACCAATACAATGACACGACACGACATGGCATGCTTGAATTGATCATATTGCACTAATCACTACTATACACTGAATTGATCTACCGGACCCATCAAAACCCATATATTTGTGATTGATCAACATTACGATATTCAAAATGTACTGTTAAAAACAGCTGTTTTTGTGCAACAGCAACCAATACAACTAGGTTTACTCATCATGTTCAACATCACTGTTTGTGTTTTTGTCGTCCGATTTACAGCTACCAGCAGTGTGTGATACAATGATGATCCCAATATACTTGTAGCAACGTGAACAATAGTGCTGTTTTTGTTCCATAGCAAGCGTGTTGTGCATTTTTGAATATAGCGGTATTCATGTTGGAAATCAAAGACTATTATGAAACTAGAGACTCGGCAGGTGTAGTAATAAAGCTGGTTGTTTATTACAAAGGTATGCATTGATCCATTTATAGCTGATATGATGTACGTCATTGCGCACATCATCCAACTTTGTGTCGTACATTGCAATGGTTCCATAATGCAATGTTCTCAATATACACTACTTGAAACACCAAAACTGTCAATTATAACAGTGTAGACAAGGCACCAAATGATACCAGTTTTGTTGGCCAATAATTACTATTAGATTTGTCCAAGCTTGTCAAAAACAACAATCTACCAAAAATGGGTCATTATGAACAAAAGTCTCGAGGTGCAACAGTGGATAGTCTGTAGTTTGAATGATGGATAGTTTTGTGCAATATTCATACTCGATAGCACAATGGACATAATGAACACGATTGGATTGTTGTATATCTTGCCCATAATTGTAACAATATCCTTGAAACTGGATAGATTGTTAAATGATTGTGTAATCATTACTGATATTTATCCAAAAACAACTTGCTCAATTCGATCGAGTTATTATAGATTTGTACAAATTAATAAATATATTTATTGGGAGGAAATATCAATGCTCATTAAATAATAACCCTGTCATTGATCTCAAAGAAAATAACAACTCCATCCATATCAGGCTGGTCGCACGGAAGACCCTTGATTGGTTCAAGCAAAGTCTTGGGCTTTGAAGCGTCAATCTTGTAGTAAGCCTTTTTCAGAACATGGCCTTTTCTTTGGAATTGAATTTCAAACGATGGAGCTGGAGGATTAAAGTACGAATCTTGAAGTTTTCGTGTAAAAACTAGTTCCACCTTTGCTGCTTCAGGAATCCTACCAATGATATTCACCATTGTTTCAAGGCTGATTACACCTTTGTGATCTTTGGATTCTCCAAAAAGTCCACAGGAAGTCTTCAAATCAATACCTTCCGAGTTTCGAGCTCTTGATAACCAATTAAAGTTCAAACCAGGTATTTGAACAAAATCGGGCCACTTTTGGTTTGGCGGTGAAAGAAAAGGTACAGTAAATGTTATACCATCGAGCCTGTTCAGATCGAGTATAGAGACGTCTTCGGAATCAGGTTTATCAATCTGAAGCTGGTATACCAAATTCAACAGAAACGGTTTTAGACCAATTCCCTTGACGCCATTAGAATGTGAGGCCAAACAGACTGTCGAACATAGCAAAGACTCGAGAAACATTCCATCATTGCTATCCTGTGCAGCATTCGAAAAGTATAGAATATGGCTGCGATAATCCGGATTACTCTTGGCTTTCATCAAAAAATGTGCATATGGCACCTGCTTGCCATCCCCTGCATAACAGGCGGAAAATCCCTTTCCACCCATCAACAGCAGGTAAAGCAAAATGTCGTTCTTTAGCTCTGGAAACACCGAAGACGGTTCCCAAGAAGCAGAATGGTCTTGAATACATCCATCATTCATCAATATAAAGGTTTTTTTTCCATCTAGCTGGGCAAAGTGTGAGTGAATCAATGGAGTCGATTGGTTTTTCAGATTGGTCGATTGGCTTTCCAAATCGGTCAGTTGACAGTGAGCGTTATGAAACAGCCGAACCTGTCCAAGTTGTCCGTAAAGATTTCCAAATATCTTTTTGACTGATTTCAGTTTAATAAACGCTGCTTTCATCAATTCGTCAAAATCTGAAGCATTGTTTGCGATTTCTTCTGCGACAAGCTGCGCAAAAAGTGGCCTTGAGTTGAGTATGATAGATTTGAGATATCTTGGTAGTGTTTGTGGCAATCCTGTTAGTTCTAGTTTTACTGCTGGAAATTCCCCAAACACATGACACCACGGCATTGGAACATCACTTCGACTGCTTCCTCCAATGCTGAGTTGCAGTTTGGCTGCTCTGGAATCTGTTCCCATCATAACGAGTCCCAGACCCAATGAGCGGAAGCAATTTCGCACAAATCGCACTTTTTTTAAGGACTGGTCTGAAATAGCAATACACTCGTCCAGAATAAACACTGGTCTGCAATCATTGATTCCTTTGGAAGTCATCAGCTCTTGGACATCTTTGCCAGTCTTTGGGCCAATACTGACTGTGGGTGACTGAATTCTGTTGGATAGCAGTTCAAAAATAAATCCATACATATATAGACTTTCTTTGAACAGCGAACCACAGCTTGGAGATGAAGTTTCAGAAGTGTACATGTGCTCATCTTCTACATAACATTTGCTGAACAACTTTGAAATGTTTTCAAAGTTGCGGTAGATTCTTTGTGATGTCGAACCGGGAGGATCGAACAGGAGATAATGCACTCTCCTCCGATCACCAATATTGGCTTTGATATTAAAGCCCATCTGACTCTTTCCTGAGCCAGATGAGCCCTCGAGAAATGCAAACGGTAAATTTTTGAAGCTTGACCCCGAAAATTCTCCAGCTGTGACTGCAAGGATAATTTTTACAATTTGCACGACACAGTCGTCATCTTTTAAAGAATCGGCAATGTGATGATACTTTAAAAGTGACACAGTGGTTTCGGTATCTGCAGTTTCTTCGAATGTTCCTGAAACCATTCCGGTATTCGAACCTACTGGAGCTCCTGACATTGAATTAGAGATGCCTTGTCCAGTACCATTGTTGGCCTTGATGACAAGCGGTTGGTTGTAGGAACCAACCGGCTCCTGAATTGAGGCCAGGAGCACATCCCCAGCAATGGCTGGACCATCCACCACATAATGGATGGTGAGTGGCCCATAGTCTTCTGGGATACCAGCAAGCCTTCTAGTTGGTTCAACAACGATGGCTGCAACCAAGTCGGAAATATTAGGCTCTTCTCCTTCAGGGACAGGCAACTTTTGAGTAAATAATGATACCGGAGTGTTTTCAAGGTATTTCACATAAATCCTGGTCATTTTGGAGTTTATGAAGGAAAGGAATAGAATAGAATATAGAATAAAGTGGAGTAGAATGAAGTGAGTAGAATAAATAAGAATGGCATGTAATGGAATGGAATGAAGAAAGGAAAAAATCCGACTTTAAATCCAAAATTTAATTGTTTGAAACAATGTGAAACAAATTCACATGCTTTGAATATTAAACATTTTTGTGTGAAATTAAAACTGTCAAATTATATTAATTTGTCATGTATTCAAATTCACACATTTTGAATAGTGTTTAGACATTTGTCATGTGTTTATTTGTATTGTTCAATCAAGTGTCAATTCAACTCAATTGATTACGTCATTCATATAATGACTCGAGTCTTTTATTCAACATTTAATATTCAATTATTGTTAATCAGTCAATTGTTGGATTGGTAAATACGCTACAAAACATTCATTTACATGCTGAATCTGACAAGAGAATAATGATTGTTCCAATCAACACATGGATTGAATTGACTGCAATATTGTCATTGATTGCAGTCACTGTTGACCAATACATTGTAATACATTGACAGTTTCGGCATCAACATTGTCATTCATGTCAAGTTGTGCGTAGTTGCTAATATTACACCACAGCAATACTGTTGCTCTTGGACGTATGACAACATATTAATGTAGTATAGTTTTGGAGGAATATCAAAAGTAAAAGATGAGAATGAAGGAATGAACCAATGAGTTAATTGTGTTGTTTATTGATAAAAGAAAACATTGATCATTTTATAAAGATGTAAATAACGGCTATGCGTATCCGTGAATTAGACGTCATAGCTGAGAAAGTCTCTTGTTATTGCACAAGTGATGGCTGCGATAGACATCGCCTCAAACATATATGCGTCGTGTGAGTCTCTGAAATATCTCGTTATTTATGATATTTTCACATTACCAATGTTTAACAACTCTGACACAGTAATGCGGACTCGTGCACCGAGTTGAGTTGTCCAGCAATCGATTTTGGAAATGTGTTTGATGTGATGGTTTGAGATGGATGCCAAATGACCACGAATGTTACCAATTGTCATGACAGTTGATTGTTGATTCAAAACGTTGTTGTTTGGTATAAGGTAGAGTTCACTCATGC
>NW_006281103.1:170466-218447 GCF_000203795.2 Batrachochytrium dendrobatidis JAM81 | reverse complement strand
GGCTGATTCCATACGTGGAAAAATGCCTGAGCTGACGCTTGATTTGGCAGAATACACCTTGCTTCCACTTAATCTTGGCGACAAAGATCACAAAGACATTGTTTTTGTTGGGAAAAACTCGGGTATGTTTGGACGAGATATCAAACACAAATTCAAGGGGAAAACCATGGTTGAAAGTGCGGATTGGTGGACTGCAATCAATGAACATATGAAACAGATGGGAACACGGACTTTGGTTGGAACACCCACTACACAGCACTCAAAACCAGCTTTTGCTGGTACTGCTCCTTTACCAAAAGAAGGTGCAGATGGATCGACTGGACTTTCTCAACGCGCTGCTGCATCTGTAGCTACTGCGAATGCTCCGTCGACGTCACTTCAAGCTCGATTGGGAGCCGTTGTAAGTCATAGCAAATCCGATACGATTCATGCTACTTCTGGTACACGACCAGTGAGTATGCCTGCACCACCTCTACCTGGTCGACCCAAAAGTACTATTGTACCTACATTGAGACCCAAATCTGGATCGCTTATTGACGAATCATTTGATGATTTGCCTAGTAGGAGAGATTCGTTATCACCTCCGATTTCTTTTACAACTACTTCAAATGATCAAATTCCTACACCTGCTCATGTAGCTGATTTTGCTTCATTTCCACCTCCCGACACGAATGACAAGACCGAGGTGGGCAATGTATCTGCTTTATCATTAAGTGAACAAATAGAAATGAAATTAAGCCATGCTACAAGTGGTGGTCATTCTCATGATGATCCTGTTGAACTGGACACGCCATCACCCAAAGCAAAACTAGCTAGTCTATCTACCGGAACTAGCAATCCATGGGACACATTTCAAGACGAATCGGGTGGTTGGTAATGTCGTATATGGAACTCGTCAATTCTCTACAAGGCTTATTGTGGCATCTGCCATGTTTATTCAACTATTAAAACCTTATTTACCAAGATAATTTGTTTTTTAAACTTGAAAGCTATCCAATGGAAATTAAAGGTAGAACATACAATAGCTCAATTATTTTATTGATTTGGAAAAAATAGCAATGATTGTTGTATTCGGTAGTATAGCAATACTCTCCAAAAAGTAGTAGCAACATAAAATACGGAATAGCAATATCAAAACAGGTGGTGAATATAAAAATGGTAGGGTACGGGAAACACTATTTTCGAGGAGGCAATGGAGGCTGTTGGCTAGATGTGCCAGTGGAAGTATTGGGCACAGAACTGGCAGCAGCAGCAATACCAACGGTTTCATAAACCTGACCCAAGATCCGCAAAGCATCAGCACGTCGTTTACGTAACTCGGTCGACACACCAGGTGCATCTCCGAGAGCATCGTCGCATACATCGCGTAGCACAGATTCAACTTCTAATTTGGATCCTCTCCACAAAGCTTCTAGTCCCTTTGTTGCCGCTTCATATTCCAGTTGCGTGCGGAGTTCTTGCTCCTGGGGTGTCAGTTTGACTTTGACATCCTCATCAACAGTCTTTTCACCCCCTTCACCTGTTTTTTTTGTTTTTTTATCCATTTCTTGAAGTTTGGTGAATTTGCTTTGCAGATCTAGAGCCGTACGAAACGTCCCGACCGTCTCGTTTAAAATGTGAGTTTTTTCTTTGATAGCTCCGCTTACTCGAGACCCAAGTCCCCATACTCGATGCCATAGCACAGCACCCCCATCCTCTGCAGCAATTTTGGCAATCCACTGATCAGCTTTTAAAACATAGGTGAATCCAATCGCTCTCAACAATTCGGGTCCATAGCTTTCCAAAGCAAGTTGTTGAGCTTCGATAGTAGATAAAGCACGAAACGTGTTGAGTGATTCGTTTGCCAAGCTATTCAAAGAGATCCCCAAAGGTGGAGAAGAAGTAGGATCAGGAAATGGAAACGTATCAGTGTAAAGCGAAAGCTTGGCAACAAGATTATGCGACAGTTTCTGAATACGTTCTTTACGAATCAAACGACGTTGTTCGTACATCAATGCCGAGTCTTGTTTGGCTTGAGTGGTAGCATCTGTAGATGGCACTTCTGTTCCCGAGTTGATGGTAGAAGAGTTGGAGTCAGTGGTCAAGTCATTAGATTTGGATGGATCTTTTGCAGCCATGACGTCTTTAAAATCCCGAGCAATGGATATTTCACCAATGATATCAACAAACATATCACCACCAAACTGTTGTCTAAAGAATTGTTCTGGATCGACAAACACAGATCCTTCAGAACCCACTGCAGCAGCCTTTCCATGAATATTATAAAATGAACGACGCTGTGGATCCGACAAGACTAACATTTAAACATTAGTATAGTTTTTCTGGATACACATTAACCATCAAGTCTGTACCTTGATAAGCTTCAGATATTTGTTTAAACATTTCTTCAGCCAATGGATTGTCCAAGTTTTTATCAGGATGACACTTTATAGCCTTGAGATAATACGCCTTTTTGATGACAGCACTAGACGCCGTAGCAGGAATCTCCAACAAATCATAATATTCCATATCGATTGGATGGTCATCTAAATCAATCATGAAATTAGAAGACAAGAATCATCCTTTTTCAAAGGTTTTACAATTACCTGAACCGGTTTTTCCAAGAGTAGTTTTTGGTCTGCGACTGGAAGCATTGTTGGTAGATTGGTCCGAGGCATTTGTAGTTTTTTTTAGCAGAAACAGATGGAGTCTGTTGAACAGCAGAAGTTGGAATAGAACAAGTCTCTACAAGAAAATCAAACCACTCTATAAACAGAAAAGGCATAAGCTGGAGTGACAGGAAGATAGAATTCAATGACTACAGAACAGTTTGGACACTTTGCAGTGACAGAAGGTTTTGGTCTCCTCGATTCAATAACAGGAATATGAGTTGAATCGCTCATGTTATCAACAACCAAATCTCAGCAAATGCAAAATGGAACACTTGTGTTGAAAATTTCCTTGATTTTGTTGGAATAAAAATAAATCGAATATTCTTGTTGAAAATTGACTTGATTGATATTGTTGGAATTGCAGGCGTACAAACTCATTTTTATTAGAATGTCAGCAAGAGTTGTTGCACAATACAAAACTGCATTTCGCGATATTATTGTTGAACGGTTTAAACCAGATTCAATAGTAAATGTGTCGTTTTGTTGATTCAAAAATGTATATTTCGTAAATGAAACTCATCTTCAATTGTCTGATTTACAAGTTGGTTTTGGAATACTTGAAATAGTACCGCAGTATGTATTGAACAGTGGAAAATGTAAAAAACAATAGTAGTATAGATAGGGCACTGAATGATACCACTTTTCTTGGTAGATGCTCTCTGCTAAAAGTTGTTCAAAGTGTCTGGAGTTGATCTCGCCTGTGACAGGTGATTTATGCTAAAATGCCATGGACAATCAATGTCAAATATAATGGTCAAGACTCGGTGCTTTATTCATACAAATAATTGTCTAATTCATTCCAACCCAAATGTACTATCTCAAGTACTTTCAACCAGACTAAGGAGCAAGTTTGTTTCTTCCATTCGAGCAACAGGGGAGCAATTTCGTGTAGAGAAGCCAAAGTCAATGATATATGGATTCCCAGATTCATCAATCAAGATATTCTCCTTTTTGATATCGTTATGTAGAATACCGGCCTCGTGAATGCTTTCGAGTGTTTCCAACAACTTCTGCTTTTGCTGTTCAGTGAATCCATTGGCCACCGTACCACAGATAGAAACACCTACACAGTACAGAACGTCCTCCACAAACCCATGACAAACGAATCTAGGTATGCCATTCCCTTGTAGCCCCGATAGCTGTTCATACACAGAAACCTCATTCAGCAATTCTGGAAGCATTTCTCCGTGCTTGGCAATATCAGCAACCTTGAGAGCAATACGGCTAGATCCATAGTAATCCAAATACACTTTGCTTCTTCCTTCACCAAGAACTGTATCGAATTTGAAATCATCAACATCAAAATCTTGGGGTTGCTCGTTGATTTGAATTCCAGACGACAAAGAACTGCATCCTCTGGAGAGACTAGCACGCGGAGATACCCTACTACTACTTGGTCGAGAGATTTGGGTAGCAGAACTAGCTCTAGACGGACGCTTTGATGCGGGGGGAGAATCCATATGATTGTGATTGACGATGCTGTTGAAATACGATAAGCATTGTTGAACAGTGGGTGTTCGAACAGTAAAGGAGATTCCCTCGGAAACATACAAAGTTTCATGAACTTGAGGTTCTTCACAAACGGCACATTCTTGATTTCGATAAACAAACCAGGTGTTTTCGTATGTCGACAGAATCCCATATTGCCTGTGGTTCAATCGCATATAGTGGTAGAGTTGGTCAAGAGCAGACGCACGTGTCCTTTCTGTGTTGTATGAATTGACGATATCACCAGTAGACAAAGCCCAATTGCCCTTTTCTTCAACAATAGCGACAATCTCTCCATTTCTAGTCATTAAATGATCTGGTTCCCCTACGCAGCTTGTGATTTGACGTCGTGCCTTGAATTCAGAAGGAGGAATGAAACACTTGGCAGAGATATTGAGCAAATTGTCGAGAATGAAGGGTTGAAGACTTTGAACTTCTTCGGTGATAACTCTGGGAACAAACACAGGTTTTTGTACTCTTTGAGAATGCTGATGATGATTAGCACCAATCCAATCAACAACGCTTTGCTTAAAATCAGACCACAGGAAAACATGTGTCGGCTTCTTCCAAATTCTGCCAGAGGTGTTGGGTCTTGACACAGGATTGTCATACACCGGTTCAGGAAGAGAACAAATCATATGCTCGTCCATAGTGATAGTATCTCTTAGAGAGCGAATAATCAGTGGATGGTCGTAGGAACCATTTGTTCCGAGAGCAGCAATGGGGTCCCAGGAGTTGTAGTTGGTCTCCACTCCATTCAACACATAATGAATGGTGATATCACCAACAAAGGTAGAAGCAAGGAGGGGAATGGCAGCAGTCTTGTAAGCAGCAACCAGGCCACCAACGTCAGTCAGTGGTCTTCTTCTCTCTAGTTCTCCATTGAAGTGGGTTTCGATTTTCACTGGCTGGTAGTCCAGATATTTAATGTAGAATGCTTTGTTTTCCATTGGAGTTTACTGGAGAGAAATGAAAGAATTGAATGGAATAGAATAAGAATGGAATGAAATGAAAAAAAGAAAAGAAAAAATTGGACTTTAAATCCAAAATCTAATGTCATGTGAATAATGTGAGACAAATTCACACATTTTGAATAGTGTTTAAACATTTGTCATGTGTTTATTTGTATTGTTCAATCGAGTGTCAATTCAACTCAATTGATTACGTCATTCATATAATGACTCGAGTCTCTTATTCAACATTTTAATATTCAATGTTTAAATCAGTCAATTGTTGGATTAGTAAATATGTTACAAAACATTCATTTACATGCTGAATCTGACAAGTGGATAATGATTGTTCCAATCAACAATTGGATTGGATTGATTGCAATATTGTCATTGATCTCAGTCACTGTTGACCAATACATTGTAATATATTGACAGTCTCGGTATCAACATTGTAATTCATGTCAAGTTGTGCGTAGTTGCTAATATTACACCACAACAATAATGTGTCAACTTTCAATTCCTGTGATACACCGTTTCAACTATGACCGGATCGAGGTTGATCACTTGTCAATACACGGGTCAGTTGTATAATCGTACAACTGTTGGTTAACCAATGTTTGACTGTCGATATTTGAATCATGAATATTGTCCAACATAATTGCCACTAACATTGTCGTTTGATTGCCTTGTTCTATGAATAATCATTGCAATGTCATTTGTTCAGTTGTTGTTGGTTTATTGAAACCATGTCACAATTCTTGCTATCTTGCACATGATCTTGTAATTGTTGGTGTTGTCTGTAGTGATTCTGTCAATGTATACAAATGTCACTTGTTGCTAATTGGTAGTTGTTTATGACTGATACACAACCGATCAGGTTTGGTGACCATTTTATGCACATATATTTGACATTATATTGGACTGTTATGTTGTTTGATCCAATAGTAGTATATGTCAGTCATACTATAATACTACAGGTTTGTTGCAATATCCATACAACCTATATCCAAAACTGCACAAACACTGTCATTCAAGATTGATGAGTATGCAATCACAAATGAATCCAACGCATTTTTGCTGTATATAGTTGTATTGAGTGTCGTGTCTGTTGACTTGACTGTTGACTTGACTAGATCTGATATTACACGGGCTATTCAACAATTGTATTGAATTCCGGTTAGTATCGAATTGTTTGAGTCGTTCGAGTAGTCAAGTTGCTTGGTTTGCAATGTGTTGTGTCCAGGAATCACTTGCAATCAAACCATCACCAAACCACAAGTTAACAACACCAAATGATATATGACTGGTTATAACAACACATTGCAAACACTCGACGAATTAGCCATGAATCAGGTTCAATCATCAATCGCCAATATTGTCAAGCGTGTATTCCTGGTTTAGTTGATGATGATCCGAGTATGCGGTATTCGTCACAGTCTGATTTGGTCCAAACAGGTTTTGTAATGGTTTCAACAATGTCTGATGAATGACATGCTACAATCGCAGTATATTGATATTACCGCATGATACAACTGTTTGGTTGACCAACCGACTCGAATGTTGATGGATTATTATGCCAATCGACTGTTTTGACCTGATATCACCACACTTGACATGCCAACACATGCGACATATGATGGAGTGATGGAAATACTCGAAATACACACAATACAACTCTTGCAGCAGTGTATGAAACTATCAAGCATGACATGACATGCCATGCCATGAAGGGTGTAGATTAGACTTGATAACAATGTGTACAATTTGGACTTTTAAATTCGGAAATAGCAGCTCTGTTCCAACATCCCATTGATTGTAAATGTCGAGGTTGTTTAACCTTGTACAAATGACCATTTCACATGCAACTTTAGCCTGATATCGAGTATTTTCAAATGAATGCAAGCTTGCGACACTCGCTTGACTCGTTTGGTTCGGGTTATGGTTGATATTTACGATATCGATGCAAAGTTGCATTCCAGAATGAACCTGTATAATCTGATGTGGTCAATCGTTTGGTTTTATTGTTATCGGTCATTGACACCAGTTATTGTGTTGATTGCAAATAGTAGTCCAACTAATCATGCATAAACAAACACCAGATAGTCACTGATAAACTGATAGTATCCAATGTATACATGACACATTGTATAGTTCCATTTAATTGCCAGCAATGTGTGATTGGATTACTCGAGTCATCAAGCAATTATCAAGCAGTTTTCAAACAGTTGTCAAACAGTTGTCAAGAACAATCAAGTCATGTCCAATAAACTGTCTGATGTGCAGGTGTTTTGGCATTGGTCCGTTGGTCCATTAGTACGATTGTTGGTTGGCAATTCGGACTTGTAAATGACAATTGATTCTTGATTGTTGCATTGGTGTCCATATGTGTCCATATGTGACTCATTGTATACGGAACAGGACTGACAAGTGTGTCTGAATTGATGCCAGATGATACAGCCTATCCAACAAAAAGTAATGCATTGATCGTGTTTGTATGGTAATAAGCTTTATAACTTCCACTTCTGAATGTATGCGAATCAACATTCAAACAACGGATACGTCCAATGAGTCTTGCAAATGTATTTATAGAGTGTTGTTGAGTAATTCGAGTGTTTACAAATCAGCATCACTGGAAATAGTTACTGTTATTCAGACAGTCACTTGTCCAGACATTACAGTTGTAATATTACACATTTTTCATTGTTGCTGGATACCAATATGCCTACATTTAAAGATGAATGCTACCAACAAAATATTTCATTAGAACTGCAACTGTTGCTTCAAGATCATGGACATATCGTTGTAAATCGTTTCAAACATCAGTTCATTACCCCATTTTAAACCAATCCATCAATCTCTGATTCGGCTCGCTTAATACTCTCCAGCAGCTTGCATTCCATTCCTACAACGACTTGTTCATCGTATCCATGTTTACAGCGTTTGTTGTTTTGACTGCGATTTGCATCAACCCAGAACAATGGAATTTACCATTTCCTTTGTAGAATCTGTCCATAATGTCTGTTTTAATGTAATCTTTTGACTGTTTTTGGATACAAAAGTCGACAACCATTGCTTTATCATCGACTTGACCGCAGTTTGATGAGTTGACAACACAATCGCATATACACAGGATACGAAATATCAAATCCAATTGAAGTTGGGTATTGTTTGCTGTATCCTTGTCAACTCGGACAATAGCACCACATGGCAATACTTGATAGCAATGTAGACTGTTTTGGTGCTGTGAGATGCAATGATACAACGAGTTTCAGGACCCATTCCAATATGATGCAGCATATTGCAGACGAGCAGTTCATTTGTATCTGGTTGCCTGATACCTTTTACATTGTATTTTGTGGGTCTGTACTGACAAGTCTTGATGTAGCAACAAACAGTCAGTTGTTGTTGACATTCCAAGCGAATCTGGTCTGGATTCCGTTTTTCTTTGGAGATAATGAGATGTCAAACAACTTGTCAATGTCAGCCTTGCAGTGTTGAATGACAGTATTGATTGACAGCAGTTTGAATCGGTTCCGTATTTCCATCCAGATACTGTGATATTGGCAAGAAGGATCTTGCAAAGTTGTTGGTTGTTGATGAGCAAGTTGGATATAAAGTTGTTTTCAATCAATCCGTTGGCAATCATGATAGCATACTTTGATTTGTATGTATGCAATACTGTTGTCATCTTGTGTATGATGTTTTCTATTTCCACAAACGCATTCCATTTCCAGCTGTTTTTTGCAGACACCCTCATTGTGTAGCAATGAGGAAGATGGAAAGTGCAAAACTAAAACAGTTTAAATAAAAAAGTACATTTATTCCAATGGGTTTACCACAGATTCTCATTCAAGTAAAACGGTATCATTCGCTGCTTTTTATATACTGAATGTGTGGTTCGGAATCCAGTTTTGCATTGCCAAAACGGTTATAATTTTTGATACTTTCGGTGGTTGTATCATAAATGTGAGGTTGAGTTGGTTTCAGTACCAAAGGTGTTTCTCTAACATTCAATGGTTGTTTTCTCTCGAGCGGCTTATCTTGATTCGTTGGGAATCTATACTCGCTACGGACTTTTGCATCAAGATGCGAGTCTAAACGATCCATGTTTTTATCAGACAGACTATACTTTGGTATGGGGTTGACGTATGTATCTTGAAACGATGCCTCTTTATGCAAGACTGCTGATTTAAATGATTTAGGTTTGCGACGGAAATCAATTCCAAGAAAATACTCGTGATGGACTGGGCTCGAGTTGTCATGAAATGCATCTTGATCCGTTTCATCGTGAATCTACAGATTCAAGTTTATATTTACAGGATACGTGTTTAGTATCAATAAAGATGTAGTCTAGTAAAGCAATTTTGAGTGAATGTTGGACATTGAAACTGCTTATAAACAACATGTGTTTTTGATAGTTTATGCCAGTCTGTATCATAGCATTGAACACCTTACACTTTCCCAATGATGATGTTGTCGAAGCGTGTTAGAACGTTCGCGCCATTGAGAGATGGTAACGAGTAGAGTGACAAGACACACCATGACAACAAATCCACCCAAGCCGGAAATAGAGCTGGGTTTGCAGAGGTTTCTGTTGCATGGAGAAGACCTTAGAGCGCTACCGCGCCTTAGATAAAGTTTTGGAAATCGTATATTTGGATGTGGCATGTCAATAACTAGTTTTCAAAAGAGAATAAAGTGGTCTTATTATACTCGAACGTATTCCAAAAGGATATAAAAAGCGAGATAACATAATATGCTCAGCAAATGTACACAAGAAATGATGTTTGGATCAACCCGACTTGTTCTCGTGGTGACTTGTTCATACACGTCGGTCCAATCTGAACCAAAGCGAATTTGAAAGGAACTCCGCGTTTGGATTTATGGGTAGATGTCGAAATTCAATCATGACATTCATGACCTTAGATCAGCCTTTTTAAAGTAGTAAAAACAAGAGTAACATTAGAGACAAGCCTTCTGATACGCTTTTGACACAGTTGATTGAAAGATGAAACAAGTGCTTTGAGAGGAGTAAGCGACACAATATTGAGGATGTTTGAGAACAGCGTGTGATATAGAGACCAGACTGTAGACACAGACAAAAGAAGAGGAATAGACCCCAAAGACCAGAGGTGGAGAATTGTGATTGGTTGTAAAACGCAAAGATAGAGTTCAAACCCCAATATTTAGGGTCTGACAAGGAATAAGTGCAAGTTTGAGTTTGCGTTGACAACTCAACCCATTCATCATGGCATCCGTAGACAAGTTTGTGGACAAGGCGGAAGCCCTGCTTGACAAGGCTCTTGGACCACTCAAGCCATTCCTTCCAGCAATTGCTCGATTCCTTCTTGTTGTGACTTTCCTGGAAGACGCTATACGCATCATGTAAGATTGTGGAACTGTCAGTCGGCTGTCATGAACATTCTCAAGAAAGATTGTCTTGTTTTATGTATTTTTACTACAGACAAGAGTGGAAAGTGCGTTGGACTGAGAATCTGTTTAACAGTCTATGACTGGTTGGTGGTGTCCTGCACTGTTGCTCTATTGACTTCTCCCTTGTGAACAGATTCTTAGTCTTCTAAACTCTTCAATCCATTACTAACATTCGTATACTTGAATTCTCGCTTAATTATCGGTACTCTGTTGGATATTCATGGCTCTTGCTTGTAATCGGCATTGAAACAATCGCATTCAAATCCCTCATTAGCACCCAATGGTCTGATCAGACATATTATCTGACTCGTCATCGAGGCAAGTGTCTTGTATTTGATTCTTGAACTTGCATTCAATAGTTTGTGTCTTGTATAGAACCTTTTTTAGTCCAATGTTGCTATCCTGATTGTCAGCGTTTGAATTCGCGACGCTGTTATAGTTTACCAACATTATCTCTAGTACTGCCACTTCACATTGGTTGCTGTACGATTAGGATTAGTGTTGATAGATTGATGCATTCAGCTTCGATTGGGATTCCTGACATTTGTATATTCATTTGGAATCTCACACTCTGTCATGTCACAATTCTCTGATGCATCATGGTACTCGTTTTTTAAATTTCTTGCTAATTTTGTCTGAATATTTAGGATTCAATCATTATCTCGCATTGATGTTTCTTGCAACCAACGTATCTGTCATGTTGGTTGGATCTGTACTGGCCATATGCAAAAAATTTACAGAAATTGCCGTTGGTGGTCTTTTTGCTATTATTATTTCGCAATCTATCGGCTATGGTCTCATTTTTGACTCCAATTTCTTTTTCCGTAACCTTTCAGTTACCGGAGGTCTTCTCATGCTTGTTGCTGATGCGATGGCCTCAAAGCGCAAACCCATCTTTGCTGGCTTACCTTCCCTTAACCAAGTTGATAAAAACGCTTACCTTCAACTTTTTGGTCGTATTCTGTTGGTTTTTCTCTTTCTCACCTTTATCATGACTGGCGAGTTTTCGATTCTTCGACTTGTCATTTCTATTATTGCACTCATTGGATGCATCATGGTTGTCGTTGGTTACAAGGCAAAAGTCACCGCGTGGTTGCTGGTTGCCTTTTTGTGCATTTCGAATGTTGTGCTCAACAATTGGTGGTCGTTGCATCACAATCATCCACGAAAGTATGTTGTCTTGTTCATGTCTGTTTAGATCTACACTGCGTACTAACGTCTTTTGTTTGATAGAGATTTTCTCAAGTACGATTTTTTTCAAACACTTTCCATTGTGGGTGGGTTCCTGTTGCTGGCCAACCAGGGTGCAGGTGGATACTCTATGGACGAGAAGAAGAAGAATTTTTAAATCAATTTAAACACTATTTTTTTGTTCAATTCAACATGAGTTGGAAGGCTAGTTTTAGATGTAGAGTCGTGTAATTCATTGAAATTGTAACTGATTGCAAGAGCAATGCAGAGCAATGCAGACAGAGTGCACTTGTGTAATGCAACCCTGCAAACATTCAAACCTTTCCAAAAAGTATCGAGTGATTTACATTCCAAAACTCGATTCTACTCAAGTTAGCGCGTCACCTTCCGAAGCTTATTTGCCTGAACACAGTCCTTGCAAAACCAAACGCCATTAGGCGGTTCAGACAATCCAACGCATTCCAGATGAAACCACTCATGTGGACAATCCTATTTAAACATAATTTGAATGAGCAGTGCATTTAAATAGTTGATGCATTTAGTAAATTGTACATTCAACTCACCTCGTTATCGCATGCAATCATCTCGCCATACGAGACTTGCTGACAAAAACAGTAGAGTTGTTCATCCATTTCAGGGGTTTCTGATCTTGCCAAATCAGTACTAAATAAGCTGGGACCCTCACTATCATTATACCAAAAACCAGTTGATCATAGATTCAACCAACAGTATACAATTGAAACAAGATCAGGACTTACATTTTACGTTTTTGAGTTCGCTTATGAAGTGGAGGTCGACTGCTTGTACCTATTTTTCGATCTAAAGCATATACACAAGCAACCGAATTTTGATTTGTAGATTGAAATAACACATTGTATTGCAATCCATTACCTACCTAATTGATGTTGGAATGGATCACTACCGAATGAAAGTTCCCGTTTGATTCGTTGGACTTGTTCATTTGCAGCAACAGCTCCATTTAAAGTGTTGGTCGTTACGGGAGTACTCAAAAAATTGGCAGGGATTCGAATAGAAGTAGAAGACAATGACGGGACAAGAGTTGGTGTAGGTGTGGTGGCGTGCAATACATTAGAGTATGAAGATGCAGCTGATGCGATTGCAGCCGAAGCAGTCATCAACACGGATGAGGCAATTGGAGTTGATACAGTGTGCATAGAATTACCCACGCCAAGTGCCATGGCATCAGATTCTTCCAATTTCTCCAATTCCATATTTAATCGTCGTTCATGTCTATTCAACTAAACAAAAACCACACGTCCAAATTAAACTTTAAATCATACAGATTCAACACAACGCATGAACAAACCATTTCACGCATCTGTTGAGCCATTTCGATTTTCTGATCAGCAAGGAGTTTGGCTTGTGCAAAACTTTTTTGAATGTTTTCATACAAGAACAATTGATCAGGAATTCCAACAAGTTGCAGTCGAGTATCATTTTGATATTTTTGTAATAGATCCAATTCAGTATGTTCTGAAAGTTTAGTTTCTTCTACAATGGGTTGAGATAGTGGTGATTGATCTTTAGATTGTTTAAGTTGCATGGGAGTTTTTGGGACTGCAAAAACATGCGTATCAGTAGTTGTGACGGATGAAGTAGGAGGATTACACACTGTTGCAGTAACATTCTGTAGACTTGAAGACACAGCAACCGAATCTAAAAGTGCTAAAGTACTTGGAATTGAACCTGCGACAGCAGGTATACTTTCTGTAGTTGGAATAGGTTTTGATGATCCACCGTATGAATCCAACGGACCAGTTTTGATGAGTTTACGCAACGCACTTTCATCATGATGAATTTGGTCTTTCAATGCTATTCAAAATATAAAGACTAGTTGAGTCCTTTACAAACTGACTGATGAATATTGGTCCATTTTGAATCCAGCAGTCAATGCTAATCCTGTTACTACACTTTAAATCTATTCATACCATGAAACTCGGCATCTTTGGCAGAAAGCTCACTAAGAATAAACTGGATTTCAGACGGTACATTTTCAATTGCTAAAACAAGATGTCAGAGTGATAGTTAGATGAAACTTGTTTAATAGAATTTCATATTGATGAAGGTCGTAAAACACTTTACTCGGAACATAATCTTCTAGAATTTGACTGCAGTCTAACACTCCCATAAAGAATAAAGTATTTGAAATTTGATTCAAGTTGAAGAATTATTAATAGAATTATTAATAATTACAAGTTTATCCTCAAATTTAAAACTATTCGACAAACATGAAGTGTGTTGTATTGCTTTTATCCTATTCATAAATGTTGTTCTGGTTTGACTGATCGATATTTAGGTTTACTCTGGATGATCTTCCTATAATATTTCCTTACGAGTACATTTATCCTGAACAGTATGCTTACATGAAGGATATGAAACGAGCCTTGGATGCACAGGTATGCATGCCAATCCTCTTGCACATCAACATCTAATCTAAATCATTCATCTGGTAAAAAAGGGTCATTGCTTGCTGGAAATGCCTTCGGGAACAGGCAAGACTATTTCCTTGCTCTCTCTCATCGTCGCTTACCAGCAATTCTATCCAGAAAAACGAAAACTCATCTACTGTTCTCGGACTGTTCCTGAAATCGAAAAGGCTTTGGCTGAATTAAGTCGTCTTATGAAATATCGTGAAGAGCAGGGTTTGGTCGAAAACTTTCTTGGTTTGGGATTGACCTCTCGTAGGAATCTGTGTATTCATCCCATAGTATGTATCAATCCATGGCTTGGATCTATACAAAATACTCGATTGCGTTTCCTGTTCTAATGTCAAGATTTAGGTATCGAAAGAAAAAAGAGGTACTGTTACTGATGCTAAATGTCGCAATCTGACTTCTCCGTGGGTTCGTGAAAATGCAAAACATGAACCTGATATTGAGTTGTGCGAGTTTTACGAGGTATGCAATCAGATTAGATCTGCTATGCGTTTTTAAATTTCTGTTCTCATTCTGCTCTACTAGACACTTGAAGCAGCTGATACAACGGCTACTGTTCCGTCAGGTGTTTATACACTTGAAGATCTTAAAGAATATTCGACAAAAAAGAAATACTGTCCTTATTTTCTTGCTCGTCGGCTTGTAAGTAAAGTGATTGATTTTTTATTGTCATGTACAACATACAATCATTTCAAACTAGAGGCATGATTGTTGTAGTATGGATCTTGATCAATTGACGTGTATGCTAGCTTCCATTTGCCAATGTAATCATTTATAGTTACCATTACTTGCTGGATCCAAAAGTTGCCGACATGGTTTCAAAAGAACTAAGCCGGGATTGCATTGTTGTATTTGATGAAGCGCACAATATTGGTATTGCAGTATTGATGTTTTATGCTTGACAAATTGTGACTGGATTCTGATTTATACATGTTTGCTTTTAGACAACGTTTGTACCGAATCTCTTAGTATTGATATATCAAAACCCATGCTAGATGCAAGTGCACGTAGTGTTGCTGAACTTTCTCGACGAATTGAAAGGTATGTTTATACAAAAGCATGTGTTGAATACATTGTATTTCATCTATACTAATTTTACAATATTTTGGATGAGTGTAGCATGAAGGTGTCCAATTCTGAAAAACTACAAAACGAATATACAAGTCTTGTACAAGGCAAGTTTATTTTGAATCTTTAATACAAGAGTTGAAATGGCTAATAACATGTGTTTTAAAATTAGGATTACGACAAGCTCAAGAATCTAGAGATGCTGGAGAAATCATGACCAATCCCGTTCTTCCAGATGATATTCTTCAAGAGTCTGTACCAGGAAATATTCGACGGGCTGAACACTTTGTTGCTTTTTTAAGACGATTTATTGAGTATCTAAAGGTGTGTTGTATGACGATTTGATTTACAAGAGTGATAGAATTGTATTCATTTATGTACATGCCAACCATTTGATTGGTTTGATAGACTCGCATGAGAGTGATGCATGTGGTTGCCGAATCACCATTGTCCTTTCTTCAACATGTCAAGGAGATTACATTTATTGACAAGAAACCACTTAGGTATGTTCCCAAAGAGTCTAGATCAGTATGTAACGCGCTGCTTAAACCACTCATTGTTTGAATACTGTGTGCATAATTGAACACAACAGATTCAGTGCAGAGCGACTTGGATCATTGATCAAAACTCTAGAGATCAATGACTTGACTGATTACAGCGCGCTTCAAAAGGTGGCCTCTTTTGCTACTCTTGTTGCAACGTATCAAAAAGGTAGTTATTCCAGCTTAGCATACTGTTTTCAAGACCATGACCATGACGTTTCATGTGTATGATTAGGGTTTGTGTTGATTCTTGAGCCATTTGAAAACGACATGGATACGATTCCCAACCCAGTGTTGCATTTCACGTAAGTTGTGATGAATCCATTTATTTTATGAGTGATATGTTTCTAAACAAGTATTTTGGGATCAATTAAAACGTGCATAGGTGTCTTGATGCAACACTGGCCATTAAACCAGTATTTGATCGATTCAGTTCTGTCATTATCACATCCGGCACACTATCACCAATGGAGTTGTATCCAATGCTTCTTGGGTTTGAGCCTGTTGTGACAGAAAGTTATCAAATGACCCTGACAAGAACATGTTTTCTTCCATTAGTAAGTGTATTTAATATGTAGCAATATTTTCAAGATCTGGTAGACTAATACAGTGATGGTTAGATAGTAACACGAGGTAGTGACCAGGTGACAGTGTCATCCAAATTTGAAGTGCGTAACGATGTAGCTGTAGTGAGAAACTATGGCAATATTCTGTTAGAGTTTGCGAAAATCACACCAGATGGACTTGTATGTTTCTTTCCGAGTTACTTGTATATGGAATCGATTGTAGCAGCATGGAATGATTTAGGAATGCTACGAGAGTTGTTGAAACTCAAGCTTATTTTTATCGAGACACCCGATGCAACAGAGACTAGTATTGCTTTGGAGAATTATCGACAGGTGAGATTGAGACTGTTTATTTGAGTGAATGGGATGCTGATTCATGTTTGCATTGAATGATTCATACCAAGGCATGCGATAATGGACGAGGTGCTGTGCTGTTGTCAGTTGCACGAGGCAAAGTGTCTGAAGGAGTAGATTTTGATCACAACTATGGTCGAGCAGTGATTCTATTTGGAATTCCATATCAAGTAAGTTGAATGTTTATTTTTTAGGGATTCAATGTACCAACACAATGATTTTAGTACACCGAATCTAGGATTTTGAAAGCACGATTAGAATACCTTCGAGATAATAGTCGAATTCGAGAGAATGATTTTCTTACGTTTGATGCGATGCGACATGGAGCACAATGTGTTGGACGAGTTCTTCGAGGGAAAACAGATTATGGATTGATGGTATTTGCAGACAAACGATTTGGACGAATGGACAAGAGAAGTAAATTACCCAAATGGATCTTGTCAGGAATGACGGAAGCAGGAATGAATTTATCGACAGACATGGCAGTATCGATGGCTAAAAAGTTTTTAAGAACCATGGCTCAACCATTAGAAGGAAACTCGATGGGAGTGTCACTCTGGGATGCAAAAGAAGTGACGAGAAGAGAGCGAGTAGCGCGAACGAGTGTTTCAGAACAAGGCAATGCGATGCAAGTGGATTGAAATGCAATAAAATCAACATTTCACTTGACTTGTTAATCATTGTTTCTATGAAGGATTCTGTTGATAAAAGAGGACGTTCTGTTGGTAAAAGAGAAGAATTGATGAGTAAAAGAAACCAATCTGTTGATAGCAGAGAGCAATCTGTTGATAACAAACACTCTATTCCCAACAGAGAACACTCCATTCCCAGCAGAGAGCAATCTGTTGGTCGTAAAGATTATTCCATTCACAACAGAGAACACTCCATTCACAGCAGAGACTATTCTATTCACAACAGAGAACATTCCATTCCTAATAGAAACTACTCTTCTATTCATAACAGACAATCTCCATCAAGAAGCAGGTCGCCTATTAAACTCAACCCTCTTGCACAGTCTGATGAGGCTCTGGAAGACTCTCTAGCATTGATTGCTTTTCAAGACTTGTCTCAAACAGAACCTATTCATACCCATCATACAGATATGACTCATGTTATGCTGGAAGTAGTGGGAATGACTTGTCAGTCTTGTGTCAAGGCCATCAACACTGCCTTGTCTGTTCTGCCTGGTATTCACTCTTACTCTGTGTCATTGGAAACTAACTCGGCCTCTGTCTACTACGATCAAGGGTTGGTCTCTTCAAATGATATCATCGAAGCTATCGATGAGTGTGGCTTTGCAGTAGCCCTGAATTCTGAATTGGCTTGTATGCCAAATACTATCCAAAAGCACTCGCAAGTCTGTTTGTCCATTCGAGGCATGACTTGCGAATCGTGTGTCAATTCCATCACAAATATCTTGATCACCATGTCGGGTGTGTTGTCTGTCTTGGTGTCTTTATCTTCCGAATCGGCTGTCATCAAATTTGATCCCGTTTTGGCTTCGCATCACGAATTTGTCACTGCCATCGAAGATGCTGGTTTCGATGCTTCCGTCGTTACAATCTCTCATGATATAAATGACTCGTCTTTCGACTCGTCTTTTGATCATACTTCAAATCCTAAACCATCTGTTTATAACCCTAAACCATCATCTGCCATCACTCTCGTGGGTGCTTTGGCTTCTACAACTCCCCTTTTGACTTCATCTGATGTATACAATTCTCCCCCTACTCCTGCTTGTACAAAAACTACCATCATCGAGGTACAGGGTATGACCTGTGCAAGCTGTGTTGCCTCTATAGAACGCCATCTTCAATCCCAACTCGGTATCGTGTCTTGCAAAGTCGCTCTTTCGTTGGAACGTGCCGAAGTCGAATTCGATCCCTCTGTCTTGAGTGAACAAAACATCTCTGAAATGATCAACGATATTGGATTCGAAGCTCGTACGCTTGTCTTGTCTGATATCGGTACTGTTGATTTGGGTATTCTAGGCATGACGTGTGGTAGTTGCTCTGGAAAAATTGAAAGAGAAGTGTCAAAACTTGCTGGAATGTCTAAAGTCTCCATCAATCTGTTGGGTCAGTCTGGAAAATTCGAATACAAAAAGAATCTGATTGGCGTACGGGATATTGTTGACAAAATTGAAGCTCTTGGGTTTCATGCTGTTATTGCCGAGGCTGGATCTCATTTACAAGTAGAATCTCTTTCTAGAACTCGTGAAATTCGTAAATGGCGAAAGGCTTTTTGGACATCATTCTACCTTGCTATTCCCGTTTCGTTTACTTCCATGATCCTTCCTATGCTCATACCTGATATCATCGACATTGATGTTATTTTTCCTGGTCTGAAGCTTGGTGATTTGATCATGATGCTATTTACAATTCCTATCCAATTTGGAACGGGTCAACAGTTTTACAGGGCTTCGTACAAGGCCTTGAAGCATAACAGCTACACCATGGATGTGCTGGTGACTCTTGGCACAACCCTTGCATTCGCATTTTCAATCCTTTCCATGCTCAATACTATTGTTCGAGGCGGTACTCCTCGTGCACAGGTGTTTTTTGAAACATCATCTACGCTTATAACATTTGTTATGCTGGGTCGGTATCTTGAAAACATGGCCAAAGCAAAAACGGGTAGTGCACTATCTAAACTCATGTCGCTTGCTCCATCTAAAGCAACATTACTGGAAACAAACAAAACTACGGGTGTGCTGTCCGAGCGAGAGCTGCCTAGTGATTTGATCAAGGTTGGAGACTTGCTAAAAATTGTTCCTGGTGATCGTATTCCTGCTGATGGAACAGTCGAGTTTGGTGTGACTGAAATTGACGAATCGCTCATCACGGGTGAACCTGTTCCAGTCACCAAATATGTCAAGGATAAAGTCATTACTGGAACCGTAAATGGATCGGGTATGGTTTACATTCGCGCTGACCGTGTCGGTAACGATACAACTCTTTCCCAAATTGTAAAGCTTGTTAGTGATGCTCAAACATCCAAAGCTCCAATTCAAAACATTGCCGACAAGATTGCTGGCATCTTTGTTCCCACTGTCATTTTTCTTGGTGCTGCCACATTTATCATGTGGATATGTATTATTCAAGCGACACAATGGATCCCTGCGAGTTTTCCTGCCGACAGTCATTGGTTGTTTGTATGCTTGAGCATGTGCATTTCTGTGATTGTTGTTGCTTGTCCATGCGCTTTGGGTCTTGCTACACCCACTGCAGTGATGGTAGGAACGGGTGTGGGTGCAAAACTGGGTATTTTAATCAAGGGCGGCGGTCCACTTGAAATGGCTCACAAGATTTCAAAAATTGTATTCGACAAAACAGGCACATTGACCAAAGGAAAAATGAGTCTTGTTGAAATGTGTGTGTATCCTATTCCAGATATTCCCAAATTAACCGAGAAAATGCTACTGGGAATGGTGGGTGCTGCTGAAAACAATTCTGAGCATCCACTAGGAAAAAGCATTGCTATCCATGCCCGACAACGATTGATGCTACCCCAGCATGCGGCATTTTCAGAAACAATTTCCGACTTTCATGCTGTACCTGGATCTGGCATTTCTTGTCATGTATCCAATACTGCTTTCTCAAAAACCGAGTCTTATGTCCTTCAAATTGGATCTCACCAGTATCTATCCAAGCAACATCACATACAGTTCACTGATGTACACATGGCAACCAAAGTAAAACACGAAAAACAAGGACGGACTGTTATCTTTGCAGCAGTGAATGGTCATCTAGCTGGCCTGTTTGCTTTAGCAGACATACTCAAGTCTGAATCATTGTTGGTTGTACGAGCTCTTCAGCGCATGAAGGTTCAGGTGGCCATGGTTACAGGAGATCAAGAATATACTGCTCACGCTATTGCTAAACAATGTGGCATTACAGAAGTGCACTTTGGGACTTCTCCACAAGGTAAAAAGCGACTGATTGAAGCCATGCAAAACGAGGGACATATTGTAGCCATGGTAGGCGATGGGATCAATGATTCTGCCTCGCTGGCACAATCTGATATGGGCATTGCAGTCTATGGTGGAACGGATGTAGCGGTTGAAGCTGCCAGTGTAGTTCTTATGAGACCGGATTTGACTGATGTCGTGACTGCAATGGATTTATCACGAACGATTTTCAGACGAATTTGGATTAATTTTATATGGGCTAGTGTATATAACATGTGTATGATTCCTCTTGCAATGGGAATAGGCACACCTTGGGGCATCACACTCCCAGCCATGGTATCTGGGTTGGCAATGTCAATGAGCTCTGTCTCGGTTGTCGTGTCATCGTTACTTTTACGAAACTATCAACGTCCACTGATAGGACATGATGGATCGGTGATTGGCACCGAACGACGCGTTGACTCGGACTCTATTCTAGCTGATGCGTTCAACGAAGAGATTGAATCCAATGATACAAAGCAATCCTATTCTCGTGTCGGGTTACCATACTCTCATAGCTCGGATGATAAAAACAATGGATTTGTATCTCCTACACATCGTATGTCGGATACAGAACTACTTGCTGAAAGCGGCGGGTACGATCTATCCATGAATTCATCTACTCCTGACGAGAATCACACACCATTTAAAAACAAGGGTGTGTTGACATCACTTCACACGGCTGTTTCTAAAGCATTTGGATCTGCTTGGACGTACACACCTGTGAGCGAAGATGCAGCATTTCCTATGCATGCACTTTAATGTTATTCTGATATCAAATATATTTCAATCTATACTTTTAGTTTTTATCCCAAATACATCACGTGATTAAAACATTGAATTTTTTCTTCAACTCGAATTTAGAAATTCTTTCAGATTTGAAATTTGATTAACGAGCGGTGAATAAAGTGTTTGAACATCACATATGGCTCGTAAAGGAAGAGGAAAAAGAGGGAAAACAGGTTCTGCCTCGAATGGCAGTGACATTCCATCCTACACTGAAACGTCTATTGCAGACATTGAAACCCTAGAAAACAACTCTGAAGACGAATGTAAGCCCAACCTCATTGCCTTTTCCAACACTATCATACCTTCCGACTCACACATTTTATTCTAGTTTACAAACAACGAGAAACGGTTGACATTAGCGTTTATAGCAATCGCATCCAACAAGGTAAATGGTATCCACTGTAATATATGAATACTGTTGACTTAATTTTTTTATGGTGTTTAGATTCGGATTCGGAACAAGAGGTGCTTGCATTGGAAGGTGTTGAATCGGATATATCGATGGATTCAGAGATTGATGAAGATGAAAAACTTCTTGATCGACTTAAATCATTCAATGGACGATCTGCTCTTCATTCGATATCAGGCGGAAACAGTGACGATGACGATACCCCAACCACTAAAAAGTCAATCGATGCAGCCAGTGGAAGTTGGGGATCCTCTCGTAGAGCTTATTACGATGGTGACGATGTCAGTGAAGAAGAAGATGCCAAAGAAGAAGAACGAGAAGCACTTCGACTTCAACGTGAACAGATGAAAACACTTGCCAAAGATGATTTTCTTGATAGTTTTGAAAACTTGATTAAAAGAAAACGTTTACAACAAGGCGGAGAAGACACACACCTGGAAAACAAGGCTATAGATGTTACGCAATCCTATTTGGATGATACACATACCGAGCAAATTAAACTAGATGTGTCGAGAATGTCGGAAGGTGAAAAGATGAAACTGGCTAGAAACTCTAATCCAGAAGTCGTGGCTTTGCTAAAGGAATTCAAGACTACTTTAAATGAGCTTGAAAGTGGATCTGCCATGTCTGATGCCACAGGTTCCAACTCGGTCACTCAACGTAAGATTTTATTAAATGGATTCTGTGACTATCTCAAAACCTGAATACTAATTTTATTCATTTTGATAAAAATGTATGATATAGTTGCAAGATACTTGTACTTGACAAATATTGCCTTTTATCTTGCACTTGCAGCCAATTCTAAAACCATGGATTACAAATCGCATCCAGTTACTGAGCAATTGGCTTTACTGCAAGATATTGTTGCAGCAACGGTGCCTGGTCTAAATGGATCCACTAGCAACGAATCTGATACTGAATCCAGTAATGCAGACGTTGAAGTTGAACAAGACGAAAGTGTTGAGGGCCAAAACGAGGAACAAGAAAAGCCAAACTACAAAAAACCACACACATCCTTAAAGGAACGTCTTGTTCCCAACACAGAGGATCAAGACTTTGAGATCCCGGTTGAATCCTATTCCCAGATAGTTGTTCCAAAAATCAAAACCAAACGCAAGCGTCATCTTGATGACAGCATTGATACGCATGAAGATTTTGGTGAGGGTGTGGAGATTGGCGAGGTTGATTTAGCCGACAAAATGAGTCGTAAAAAGTCGCTCAAGTTTATTGTTAACCGTATTGAACAAGTAAGTGATTGTCTGTGTGGTTAAAACCCTATAGTTTAATAGATGATGTTAAGTATGTGTTTGGGTATTTTACAGTCGGTTTCCAGCCTTCAAGAACCCAACCGAAAGAAAAAACTGGGTGGTGATGATGACATTCCTATGCGTGATATCAAGGCAAGTCAGCAAGCAGCACAAGACCGAGCCTTGAGATTGAGTCAAAAAGACTCTGCACCATTTGAAAGTCACTTTGGATTGGATTCCGACGATTCCGACGTGTGTGATAGACCGGACGCGGACGACCAAGAAAAAGAATCTGAAGATGACACACAAATTGATTTGGAAGGCAAACAATTATATGAAGAAATGGCTGCTCAGCAAAAGGATTATCGCGATAAGCGAAACGCATTGTTTGAAGTATCTCATGCCGAGATGGATGGGTACGTGTTTAGTATAATTGTCAATCGTTTGGTACTGAGCTAATTTCTACTCTATTAAATAGTGATGTGGATACACTTGCTGATGGATCCAAACGAGGTGCAACATGGAAGATTCTTTCCAACAAGGGTCTTACTCCACATCGTAAAAAGGAGAACCGCAATCCACGTGTCAAGAAGCGTATGAAGTATGAACAAGCGAAAAAGAAGCTCTCATCAGTGCGTCGTGTTGCTGTTGACAAGAGTAAACTTGGACACTATGCTGGTGAAGCGACTGGTATCAACATCAACCGCAGCAGCAGTATCCGCCTAAACTAAAACATTCCAATATACATCTGCCATCTACTTTTTGAATTTCAAAGTTTTCCAAGTACTGGTTGTGAATGTATATAGTCTTGGGTATGTTTATGGATTGATCATCGGTAATTGTATTCGTTAGTGGTAAATTACTGTCGTCTTGACGTCAAATTCACCAAAATACATAATAAATAGCCAGTCTTATAAAATGATGGGTCAGTTTACTGGGCAGTAGTGTATCCTTTGCCTCTAGTTTATCAGTATTTCTTTTGGTGATTGGCATGGAAACAACTGTTGAATTTCCAAAATTGTCCTCTTGAATTAGAACGTACGAGGTTTAGAATACAAAAGGGTTTGATTGGAACCATTGAAATCCAATCTCGGTCAATTTTTAGTAGGAAAGTCACTACAAGATCAATACAGAAAGTAGTCTACGTGAATAGAGCTGTAACATCAAAGCTAAAAACTAACGGCTTTTGTTACCATGTATTGTTTCAGACCGATATTGATGACATTGGATCCGTATTATCTGATTTTATTATAGCCACGACATCCAATAATGGAATATATAATCACTGCAGACCTTTTCATTGCTGAAATGCCAATCTTATACTATAAAATTAACATGGCAGTGTAGACTATTTCATTTGACAAGGCGGAAAATGTAAGGTTGTGTTTCAAGTAAATGGATTGATTCTCTACGCACTGGAGAGCATTTTTTTGCTGAGATCAGAAATTTCTGACATGACTTCATCATAAGTTTCCTTGAAATCTGCACCAGGTTTAGGAACAATCATGACACAACTAGTGGGTCGTTTTGTTGATCCAGCAGAACCGAGATCTTCTTTGGATGGAACATAAATGTATGGCACATTGGAATCTTCGCAAAGAACAGGGATGTGCGTGATCACGTCAATGGGTGAAATATCTCCTGCAATAACAACAACTCTGAATATCATGTTAAACAAGAGTTGAAGCATTAAAACTCAACAATCATTCAATGCATTTTAATTCAGCTTACCCTTTAATGCCCTTTCTTAGACTCTTTACGACTTCCTTGACACCACGTCTAACGTTCTTGGCCTTGACAGCTATTTACGATTGTGTCATATATCAATGATTGTAATGAATTTTGATTGCAAATAGAACAGTATATTAGATCCAGTATTGTATCCACATCATAATCAATATTCAAAGTTCAGCACAAGCAGATCAAGGTTGAAAATAATTTGGCAAGAAGCAGTTACAAGTGAAACACAACAAATGCCCAATCCATTGTAAACAACACTACAACTTTATAGGATTGTAGTAAACCATTAAACATGTGAATGGCAGTATACCTTTCTTGACAACTTTGAGCACTTTTTTGTTGAGTTTCTTGGATGCCAAAGGATGAGCTATGGCATTAACAGCCTTGAGTCTTGTCTCATAACTAATCTCTTCAACTTCTAAATCCTTGGTCTTTTCAACCGGTTCTTGTTTCTTGTCCTTGGCCATTGTATGTCGTTGTCGATAAAGTTCAACTGAAGGATTTTAAAAAAGAAAAAATCGAATCGAATAAATTTGGTGTTTGAAAAAACCATTTTCGAGCTGCAAACTTTACTTCAGGATTTCAAGGCAATTTGAGACTAAATTGCATTTTGTTTGAAATTTGAATTGAATTGCACAAATCATTCGCTAGTAATTGTACGCTCAAATGGTAATGTTGGCACTCATTCGTGTGCTGTTGTTAGTGTTGACAAGTCCCTTGTTTGCAGGTACGTTTCTGGTTAGACTGTCATGTATTCTGCATGTCATCATTTGAATGGTTGATACTTGACGCGACCTATTCTTTAAACACCTAGTGTTGAAATTGAAAAGCAACTGCTCATCACACATGTATTCCATTTATAGCTGGTGCTACATGTCCTTCACCTACTATTATTGCAATACCAATTGTAGTTGCTCCTCCTTCTTCGACAATGAATGTGCCAGTGATATACACTACTCGTGGAGGTTGTACTCCACCTGGAGCAATAACGTGTTCCTTGGCATCTTCAGGTTTGCCTAGCGTGACTATAGTCGATTCAACAACAGTCTCGGTTGCTGCTTCTGCAGGTGTTTCTACAGGAAGTCTTACGGTTTCATGTACAGAAACAAACGGTGGATCTTCTTCGGTTCAACTCATCATGGCAATAGCAAACCCAACTGTCGTGTCAATGGCAAGCGTGGCTACAAATCAGCTTGCATCAGATGCATCTCCTTTACAAATCACACCAACAATGTTGACTGCTGCATCTATAGGTCCCTACCCAAAACAATTTTTTTGTTACCATATCCTAGATAAAACTGTTGGATCGTGGATTGTATCTAATCCGACTTCAAATTGTGACTTTACACAGCTGGATATTGACAACAAAAATGTCATGTTTTTGCCTACTCCTCTGGGTTCAATTGGTGCTTCAAAAACCATTTCTGTACCGTTTACAGTCGATAATAGACTGGGAAACTCGCTAAGTGCATCAATGAGCTTTGTTGTACAAGCTGCTTTCGCGCCTAGATCCATCACCAGTCCAGCTACACTCGTGGCAAAAACCACCATTCCAATTGTTCTTGGAAGCCGTTATATTAATACTGTAGAGCCGCACAATATCAGTACATGGGATGCTGTATGGAATCTTCCTGCCATTCCAAATATGGGTCAGTGGGAATGGTACTGTCCTGACAACAGTTGCGGTGGTCAAGGTTGGACTCTTTTTCCAAGTTTTCCTGCAAATATAACTCAGGTAAGTTGCCTTTGAATACACGTTGCATTTCATACATATTCATGCTGATGGTTGTATTGAATCTACCCAATAAAAACAATGGTCAGGGTGCGATCGTTATTAATGCGGTAAGATGGAACCCTCTCTCGCTTCCTTCAGGATCATCAACAACGTTCAATATTACTGGAACCATTGGGGGTGTGCTAATGACCCAACAACTGACATTATCTGTGCTGGATAATCCAGATTTTACAACAATTCCTCCAGCACCCTACTCGATCGGATACGGATACTGTGGTGATCACATCACTCTTGGCAAATCGGGAGTGACTCCAAACTTGCAACTGCCATTTGGACCGTATATTGCAAACTCACCGATACGTCCATTGTGTACCTCGCTCAACGTGACGGCTGGTCAGACTACAGCATTAGGTGATTTTTCAATCACATCCAACTGCGCGACATTGGTGAATGCTTCAGGTTGGATAAATCTTGGAAGTGATGTCTTGTTTCCACCTGGGTTTACTCCCATCACTTTCACTGGGTCGATATCCACTGTGGGCACAGTACTTTCTGCTATTCAAATTGTACAAAACGTAGCATGCAAAACAAGTTTACGTACCCCACAACTACAGGGTATGGCTACCAACATGCCTTTTCAATCGCGAGCAGATGTGGGCGTTTTTGCTTACGACAAGCTGACAGGAAACACTGTTTTTATTGGTGCAACAGCTTGGAACGACAATACTGTTAACCCGTTTCGTATCACTACGACACTTCCAGGTAGTGGTATATACATATTTGGTGCGTTGAACAACACGGTAGCCACGACTCTTCCTGGATCTCTTGGAACCGACATGCAGTTTATTTCTACATGGACATCCAAGACATTTTCTTTTGGTGCCTTGAATGTAACAATTACTTCCGCGTATGATTTGACCATCAATGTCAACACAATCCTGTTACTTGCTCGACCCTCTGTGACGATTGACGCTGCGTACATTATCGGAACAACACAAACGAATCCCGTTACTCTAGCATTGACGAGTCGAACTGAAGTTGGATTTGTTTGGGCGTAAGTATTGAATAATTGTCAAGACATTATATGATGATGGGTTGACTGATTTTTGTAATGTGAATAGAGTTTATTCTACTTCGAGTACTGCTGCGGGTGGATCGTGGTTACCCTTATCCACCATCGTAAACCCTGATGGATCCATCAAAGCATATGTATCCGCTTCGGGTATTTATGGTATTGTCAATGCAGGTGCAGTGGCCAGTAGCGCCGTGTCCAACTCCAAAAACATGTATGAATCCACAACACTGATTGCAGCCATTTTTATCGGAGTGTTTGCTTTGTGGTGCAATTGAATCCAAACAGATTCCTTCATTCCCATTTTTTTTAAATACATGCTCGTTTTATAAACAATTTATCTTTGCATGTGTACGAGTCATGAGTAATCACCGAGAAAAAACAACCCGTTGCAGAGTATACTGTTGATCGTTGAACTACGCTACACATGGTTTTTATTTACAACCGTTCAATTCATTTAATATTCTCCATATACGACATCCTTTTAAAATAATACACCAAGGTCGTAAACTGATGCAATAAAAAGCAATTTATTTATGAAAAATCAAACCCAAGTGTTGTATCTTCTGGCCAATTCATTGAAATCCGATCCAATGTTGCTTGATGTATTCCTCCAAACGATATACTTCCAAGTGATATTGCATTGCTATCAACAAGTGGGGGAAGACTAGACAGCTCTGAAAAACGAACTATATTTAAAGAGTTGAGCGTGTCGTCATCAGCTCCGCTTGTAGGTGCGTTGGGTGCGTCAAATGATGGCGGAGAGTCTACTGGAGTAGGCATGACAGACAAGTTTCCAACCGTTGAGTTTGATCCTGTCGTTGCTGAAGCTAAGAAAGCAGAGTGCGACTCGAGCTGTCCAAGTTTCTCAAATGTCATCTAGTTTAAAAATCATAAGATTCCAGTATTGGAAAAAACAAGACATGAATTGTAGTTTGAATGAGTACATTATCAGCCAAATCATTACGATAAACGTATGCATAGACAGTTGAAAATAAGAGCACTACCTCTTGCTGATGACAAAGCTCTTTAATCGCAGAGTTTTGACGATTAGTTAATGCATTGAGTTCGGCTATTAGCTGTTTGCGAATGTCGATTTCTGATGTCAGCATTTCCAAATGCACCTTGACAACCTTTTTAGCATTAGCAATTTCTTTGACAGAAATTTCTAAAAAATCAGACATGGCAAAGTTAATATATCAAATATTTATAAAAATAAGCCATTTAAATACACAGGGGTTCAATAATGGGTGCAGTCTATAGTATCAAGTAAACCTGTAGAAAGCTTACCGTTTTCGGATGGATTAAATACGGATGATTTTAAACCATTCATGCTAGTGATGGACGCAATTTTCAAAGCTTCGCCATTTTTAATTTGCTGAAGCTTACTGGATATACCATGTAACTGAGTTGTTTAAAATAAAGTACATGTCAGCAAACACAAGCACAAATAGATTGGTCTTGTTCTTTTTTAAAAAAATTTAACCAAGGATACTTGCAACGTACTTCTAAAGGCATAGTCGCTTGCTGCTTGTGTAAAGATGATGCACCAGATGTATTAGAGGGCGGTTTCGAGTCTATTTAAAATCAAAAAATAACACCATGACAGGGTTAGATGGGACTTGCTAGAATAGTGTATAATTAGTATCATAGCAATACATACTAGAGATATTGCTATTCTTTAGCAGGAGATTTAAAAACTCGTCAGTGTAGACGGTGCGTTCTCTCCAAACATCTACAACCCGTTTAACTTTTCCCTTGGTTTCTGGATCCAAATGACTAAAGTTTGAATTGGTCAACATGAATCAACACAAAAATAGTATAAGTTGGTGAAATAGGTCATGATAATGCTAGCAGCATAAATCAGGGTTTATACAGATCAGTTGGATACAAACCCCAAATAAATCTATTGCAACGTACCATAGGGTTGTAGCAAATATTGCAGGTATAATTTCGCCAAACTCGTTAGCATAGTCTTCTCCCTTTTTTTTCGAGTTTTGAATGACATCGCTTGCAAGATAGAGAAATCCAAGACGCTTGGATGGATTTGCTAGTTAAAATCAATAACATTTCAGATATTTCAAAAGTTAAGATGGTGTCTAGATGCATGCTGCCAACAACAGTCGATTCAACCGATGCAACTGAAGACACGAGTCATAAAGTTCGGCTCTTCAGGGACATGACAGAATACAGCACAACCGAATAGTACAACAAATTGACTGTCAATAATCCATTGTATGTAAAATTACCTTTTGCCAGTTCTTGGGCCCATATGGCAACACAAGCTTTTGCATGCTTTCGATGGAAAATCATCCCTGTAATTGAAAAATCATCCGATTAATATTGACCATTGCAATTTATTTATGGAGCAGACCATCAAGTAGATGTCAAGGTTGGTCAACACAGATGATGTATCTATGCCAATAAGTTATGCAACACCAGACAAGGTAGTCCCTTAAGCCGAATCCAGTTGAATGGGATGCAAGCGAGCATTTTGAATTATGGTAGTATGATTTGCACAAGTCAATACTGGCTGAAGTGATGGGATTCTGTTTGTTCATATCAGCAGATTAGTTGTACATACATTGGGAAGTAACCTGAATGCTCTGCTGAGTGCTGTTGAGGTGCTGCAGTTTGGTAACAAGAGCAGATTCTTCAAACGACATAATTGTATTTATTTTGGGAAAAGGTTTCTTTATCAACATTTGGCTTGAATGACTTTACAAAACCATGCACTCGGCTAGAGTTTTCTAGTTTCATTTATTTTAGTTGTTAAACTATTGATTTTCAACTCGGCTTTAAAGGATTAAAATGAATAATCGAACTATTAGATTGAATTATAATGCAAAGTCTCGTCTTTCAATATAAAACTCTGGATTACAATTTATAAATCCAAGAATTCATTCTACTTGAACCTACCCAAAATGATTGATTTTATGGAATATGGACTACGCAAATATTACCAAACTATTGGTTGGAATGAAGACAAATACTATACAAATCTTGATGCTGGACCTAATAGTGTGTTATCGTTTGAATTTTAAAAAGTTGATAACATGGTTGATTCTGATGGTCTGCTATATTGTATAGGAATCTTGGTCTTTCCCATTCCAATCGGACTCAACTTTGCTCTTGGAAAGCGGATATCTCCTGTATTCAAGAGTGCTTACTGTATTAGCATTCCAGAAGGTCGTTCAGCTGCATTCATGTATACATCAGTGCCAGTAGATCTGCCTGTGCTACCAGTTCACGAGTATTATTCCACTATTGTACCGTCACCCAAATCGTACTTTCCATTCATGCATAAAACTATCGAAACAGACAAAGGTCAGTACAAGGATTATGATTTCAGCTTGATCAATTCTGTTATTTGAAATCATAAATGTCATCATTTGATTGAATCCATCCTGTTTTCTAATTAAACTTGTTTGAATAATCTAGCAAATAATGAATCGATTAGTACTCCTGTTTCAAACTCAAACTCATACATTTTGTTTGGACGTTTGTTTGAGGATTTGCATTTGGAAGGATTGTATAGTCAACTATTGAGTCCACAGATTCTCTTGACTGCATCTACGCTTAGTGAATTCAAATGGAAAAGCGATTTGGAAAAAGACGATTTTAATGCAAGTCATTGATATGCAGTGGTCGTTATTGTTTTTTGAATCTTACATATTATTTTATCAATGTGATTAATAGATCAATGCCCAGCTTGTGTATAATGGTCCAAAGATTTGTGCGGAACTTAGTGCCAATTCAGACAGCTCTATTATTGGTGGAAACATTCTTGGTCAAATGTCTACAAACTGGGATATGGGGACAGAGGTGTACTATACCGCCAAGGAAAACAGTGGTGGATGCAAGTATTCAAAAGTTTATTGTATTGCGTTTTTAGATACACATGTTAATCTAGTCACATTTATCCATCTAGTTTCGCTTGGAGCGCGATACAAGAAGCAATATCAAGAAGGTGTGGAATCCATACTAACTCTTGTAGCCAATCCTATCATGGGCCATCTAAACTCGGCATATTCTACTACAGTACTCAAGGATATGCAAATGGCTACAAGATACAGCTTCAACATGTATAGTTTTAATGCAGATGTGAGTGTGGGAATAGAATATGCACCGGTTGGGCGAAATCAAGTTCTCAAAGCCCGATTGAGTCTTGAAGAGGTAATGGGTTGATTTTCAACATTTTTGCTTGATGGTCATGTACAGAGTAGACATCACCATTCAAGACATGCGTTGGTGAGAATATTACTAATATAGTTTCTTTATACTGACACATGTGTACAAATGTGATGCATAGGGAGTAGCGTTGAGGTTTGATGGAAGGTTCAAGGATATAATGTACAGTATTGGCATGAGTACGGGTTTTGGGCCGGATTCAAAGCAGTTTTTTGGTGTACAGATTCAATTATGATTCAAGTTTTTATTGGGTTTTCGTGGTAGTACAAGTGAGCATGACGGGACTGCTGTGATATGTAATACAAATGAATGATTTGTGGAATCTAGAGTGTCATAAAACTTTGGTAGGCCACGCGATTCCTACACAATTAGCCTCGGTCTATCAAGTATATTAAAATATAATTCCTTTAAAAAACATGTAGTTGGGGTTTAGACGAATAAGAGTAGGATGCTGGTCAAATTTGAGCATTGTTGGCATGTGGTCCCTAGTATGCATATTTACCGTAAAAAATAAAAGTTGACAGGATTTGGCCAAGTTGAACATTTATAAGCTGCGTTCAATAGCATGTGCCCGCTTTCTCGTGCTCCATATTCTTCCAATCTGCAGCCGTATTCTGGTTTTCCTCGTTAACAACTTGTATTTCCCGACCCAGCACGTTCTATTAGTAAGTAATTGAATAGCGTTTCTTATTTTATTATATTCTTGTATCAATAATTGATGGTGTAATTGGATGCTCAAACGATGCTATGCCAGTCTGGCTATAGCATCGCTTTGTATAATGCCGTGTCGGCTTAATGGGGAAATCACTGAAAAACAGGTTTAATTACTCAGCCTGCTAAAAACATCTAGACTTCCAAGCAGTCTTATCGAGTCTGTTGTCTAGACAGATTCATAAAACTGATGATTTTTTGCCAATTGGCAGTTGGGCTAAGCATTGCAGGAGATTGGCTGTTGCATGTAGAATAGGAGATAATTAAACTGGTCATCAATAAGGCTTGATCGGCAATCTAGAATAGTGAATTGCAAGGTTACCATAATTGATAGCCAGGAGAGTAATGGACTGCAGTTTCATGGCTGGAGAACGGTCGGCATAATGTGCCGTTTGAGGCGTATCCAATCGGAAGGATCCGCCATGTCCATTCATTTGCATATCTAATTCGCATATGCACTGGCTCAGCATGGGTATTTTGATACTATTTTTGGATGACCAATCCAGCCAAAGCATTTGTATATATTATCAAGTCTTTTGATTCAGTGGATTTGCTTTGGACTATCATGTACTACCTGCTTTTCAGTTGCTGTAATACTATCGTTTAATGGAAAAATAGCCTGAAGCACCTGATCAATTCACAAGGGTTCACATTGTGCATTGTAGATGGTGGACATATCAGCTATATGTCAATTCATTCTTGTCAACTACACTTGAGAAATATCCTTTTCTCTAGCCATGTGTTATCCATTGGGGTTGAGCATGCTTTAAAAAAGCTTATATGTATCTGCTATTCTAATTCACTGGCTCAATTTTTTGATCCAAGCTTAATTTCTCACCTGTTCAATCATGATCCTTATCTTGGATGTTTTATTCTGGATGCATGAACCCAATTTTGTTTGTATTTCATATCAACAAGGGGGTGCAGTGTTTCTCAGTTTGTATTGCATGGTTGTTTGCAATCATGATGTAGTGCTGCATCCAACATCTTGGTTCCACTGGTGGCATTCCTCCAATGCAAGTCAGTTGTTTAGTCCGCCTGTGCTGTTGTTGATTCGGATGATTGCTTGGTAAGCTCGTGCGGTTTCCATAAGGACATGATTTAGGACGGATGACGTGTCCAGGATTGGTAAAAGTAAATTATCCATTCAAGTTTAGGAATGCTTGACTAGCTGGCATAGGGTGATCATGTCACGTCCTGGCATCAGTCTAAACTGTATGCTTGACCAAGACATTTTTCAAGCAAGTTGTATGAAACTTGTGGATATGGTCTGGGCATTATACTCGAGTATAATGTCCAATTCTTTTGCTGTTGGCAATAGGATCAGGGTTAGGGTTATTGTAGCATGGGTCATGTATAATTCCCAGTTGTCAAGCTAGCCCATGTAGTGGAGTATTGATGCTTGAGTTCAAAGCGTATACTCTATCATTACATCTAATCCACAAGTACTTGCTTGAGTCAGTGATCAACATTGATCTGGTGGATTATTTAGCGGCAAACAGATAGAGTTTGAAATTGATATTCAAAAGATTGTATCTCCGGACTGAGCCTTTCCGGCAGCACACATGGCTAGAATAGCCAATGCTTGAGCGTCACCCGAGTGGTTTTGACTATCTTGACAAAACAAATGACTTGAATACTGATTGAGCGGATGGACTTGTTTGTACCAAGGACCATTTCAATACAAAGTTTCAATTGATCGTGGCTTCCAATTGTGGAGTTTGTCTTTGATTAGTAGTGGAGGTGGCTAAGATTACCATTCAAACAGTGCTGTTTAGGCAGTCTTGTGTTTAACCTCTGTGCTTGCGGATGTAGTCATGCAGTGCCAGTTAGAATATGGTCAGGGTTTTCACAACAAACCCATTTAAACTCAGCATTTCCTCCCTATCAAGCTTTTTGCTCAGCCATTTTTTCGTTGTATTCTACACCACTTTTGTTCCTTTTGTGGGAATTGCTTTCATTATTGATCAACCCATTTAAGCCACACTTTTTATCAAAGACTACCCGTGCTGCGTATAAATACAAAGGCCTATTTATAACTTGGAAGTTTGAACTCGGATTTTTTTGAAAACCAACCCAAACGACCGCGTACAATTTGTCATACCTTGTTGCAAGTTGATGCTTTTCTTGTCCTTACTGTGGTCCATCTCTGCCATATTGCCATTTCCCAAAGAATAGCATTTATTTCATTATTCCCATACCTTGCCGTAATTTAGCTGCCTTGATTTGAACGTACCAAATCCTCGAACCCCTGCTGATAGCAACCTTTAATCGTTTTTACCTGGGCATTTAGCCGGCCGTACTCTGGATCAGATTCGACACTTCAACGCCAGACTGCTGCAAGCTTGCACACATCTCTACTATCGATCCTACTTTTTGATTAGAAAATTGTATTTTGGGTTTATCATTCGAGTTGATCCATTGAATCGCAAGGATATTTTCCTTTTTCATCTGCATAGCGTCCCTTGTCAAGCTCTTTAAAAGGTAGGCTTTTGCTACGGCATGTGTGTAAACCCTAATCCATTCCTTCCCATTTTTCTGAATACTAGTACTAAAGTCTCTGAAACCCACTTCTGGAATTGGAGTGATGCTTTATTTTCCAATTATCACATTTTGAGCACTATTTTCTACCGTCATTTCTCTAATCTATTCCATCTCCAAGACCCCTTTGCTCTATTTAATTCATTCGTTTACTTGTCTTGTTATTTTGGATATTTTCAAAACCGCTCACAAAACTCGTATAATTACACTATCTTGTTTGCGGCTCAAATAGCAATATCACGCATTTCAGGCTCGTCTTTAGCTTCAAACTACGGTCACTTTCGGCCGAAGCAGTCACAAGCCAAAACCTTTCAATCTTGATAGTTTTATCCCCAGCTCTGTTTTCATAGGGAATACTTAATTGCACCTGAAAACTACGCGGCTGTGTCGGCATCCCTTGGAGATCGTAAACTATCGTCAGTATTGGCCGCATCAAGTTGTAGAATCGTGCTTACTAGTTTCGCAGTAAAATGACTTTATTCAGAAACTCATACAACCATGAGCTGTCCGTTCCACCTAAACCGTCATCAGCGCTTGATCTGCTGAATCACCGCCATCATATCAAGCAGCTTCCATTGGAGTATAATTCACATGAAATGCTTCGACAGTTTCATGCTAATTCTTCTCGGGGCAGCAACACTAGCATGGTGCAATTGCATTCTCCACTAGCACGTGTACCAAATACCTGCCAGCATTTAACAAATGACTCTAAAACCTCTCCTGCTTTTCACTTGGAAAACCGGCCGTTTGTATCTACAGCTCCCCCTTCGTCTTTTCATAGCAGTACATCAAGACCGTTTCATCCTGTATCTATCCAATCTATCACCCACTCATCTGCCGAATGTTCAGACTATACTGATTCATTATCATGGACTGGTCCAAACACTTCTGCCACCAACGCTCTTGCTTCCGACTGCTGTGCAACAATGGAAGAATCAATGACTGATCATACCATGGTAGTCAGTTCACCCATCGAAAACAAGAATAACAAACCATGCTTATTGGATGAACCGTGCTTAGATACCGAGTCCTCTACTATTTGCAATCCGCGGAGTGCATTTGTTCAATCATCCAACTCGGACAATTCAATAGACTCGTCCATTCGATACGAAGCGGTAATTGAACAGGAACCCGTTCGTGCTCGAATGTGCGGATTTTCAAATGGACGTGATCGAAGACTGCTGTAGGTTGCATAATATTATTTGTGATTAATGCTCAGTTTGATGTGTATACTCTAAAACTCTTGCGACGAGTTTGCCTTTTAAATTGCAGATACTGATCACACATGCATTGTTATTTTGCCATTGTGGCGATTCTAGCAGAAATCCACCGCTAATTGTTCAGATATTTACGTATCAAAACAATGTCAGAACAGCCATCGAGTAAGCTATTTTTCTCTTGTGCTTTTAATATTTATTTATTTTTAACTCTGTTTTTTTGCTAGTTTGGACCAGCATCCCTCTCTCATGTGCCATGTATCGCTTTGGTCCGAAGATGGAACTCAGCATTTCAGTGCAGTTAAAAATCCACGAGCAGCTCAGCCCTATCGATTTACAGACGATATGGAAGGACGAAGTGCGCTCATGAACCATTTATCGTTGAGCACTTTGGGTGCTTCTTCATCCCAATTAGAATCAGATCAATACTGTGATATTATTATAGGCACCACCATTGTAAAATCCACAAAGCTACAGGATCTAGATAATAATGGCGGAGTATATTTTGTCTTTCCTGATTTGAGTATTCGTTCACCTGGAAGGTTTACTCTACGATGTAATGTTATGGATCTAAACATGTAAGCCATCAGATATATTTTAAACTATATCCCTATTTTTGAACTATCAAATACGATAGTGCCAGCGGGCATCATAGTTTAGTCATCTCCATTTGCAGCCGTATTCATGCAAAATGGAATACCTTTTCATCAAACAAGCAGTACAGTCAATTTGCAGTGAGAAAATGCAACAAGTATTCAACTATTGTATATTCCAAGGCAATCATTGCAAGATATTCAACTCTATTCAAACACACTGTCCATTGTATAGTACAAACTATAGTTTTGGACTGGGATGTTCCCCGTTTGACATGTCCATACATTGTATAATCACTGGATTTCAATGGTTCCAATCAAACCCTTTTGTATTCTAAACCTTGTACATTCTAGTCCAAGAGGGAAATCTTGGAAATTCAACAGTTGTCTTCATGTCAATCACCAAAAGAAATACTGATAAACTAGAGGTCAAAGGATACACTACTGCCCAGTAAACTGACTCATCATTTTATAAGACTGGCTATTTATTATGTATTTTGGCATTCTTGCTGTTTCATTTTATATGAATATGGCTGTAATTGCCACCAAACGGCCAATCAGTATATCTCAATCTTGATGATGCAGCTTAGCATACCTATTTTTGTGCTGGAGCTAGCCATCTAACTAATGTATTGACTCTAGGTCTACACAAGTGTCTTCTGTTGTAGCCATGGCTACAACTAGTGTTTTTGAAGTCTATTCTTCAAAGAGCTTTCCAGGTGCTCTAGGTAAAGTATTGGATGAATTGATAAATCTATGATCCCTGACGTAACTAGCCAATTATTAACCATTCGTTTGGCTACTTTAGAACCCACATCGCTTAGTCGAGCATTTGCTAGTCAAGGTATCGTTTTGCATTTTAGAAACGATCGATCACGCAATAGAGAATCAGTTTTGACTGCCAAACGAACCAGCAATTCTACTGAGCGTATCTGCAAGCCCAATGTACATCGTCATTCTCCACGATAGTACTATTTTTGGTATGAAAAAGAATGCTGGTCGTATTACTTTGTCTATTACCAATTTTTTCATATAATAAACAAACCAACTAGTCTTACTTCTATTTGAAATTACAGTCGTATTCACGTAATATGAAGCCTTGGAGTTGAGATACATGATAAATAGTCTCATGTTGGATTGGTGCCAATCTTATTGGGCAATATCGTTTTTAAACTCTTAGTTTATTGATCTTTATACTCATTCTTGCACAAAAATACTAAAAGAATGTTCACATCTTTGTTCCAATACATCCTTGACATGTTTTCAACCTCCAACTTTTCTTTTTTTCCAAAACAATATTTCAAGTAAACGTTGAATGACCTGCATGTATAGTTGCATTCCCGAGATTGGTTTGTTCAAGTAGAACGTATCTGATATTAAAAGAGTTTTGATAAAAGGAATCACCAATTTCCAATAACAACGAATATGTAGCGATTGGTTATTCCAGAGCAACATAGAGGTTCCGACTGCAAGATCAATACACAATCATTTCATGTGAATACGATTGTAAAACAGGACAAAATAGAATAGAATTTATGATTTCAAGTTTCGATTTGAAAAGTTGATTCAGCTGCGAATTAACAGTTTTTTATTTATTTCGACAATTACTACAGTCGACAAGTATTGCCTTGAAGAGTATTATACGCTATCCATGTATCAGTTTAAATCACTTATTGATCCGGACTTTATGAGCAAGCCTGCTCCTCCTAATTATATTGCTGGGTTGGGTAGAGGTGCCAATAGTTTTACTACTCGGTCAGATATTGGTCCTGCTAGAGAAAATGCACCGGATGATGGAGCTGCTTTGGCAGCAGCTCAGGCTGCAACTGAAGGTAGAAGAATTCCAGGAAAAAGAGGAGAAGATGATGGTGAAGGTCCATCGGGAGTAGATCCTTCTGAGCAATATCAAGACCCAGACCAAGAGCGAGGTCTATTCAACACTGCACCCTATGAAGCCGACGATGAAGAAGCAGATCATATTTACGAGCAGATTGAGCGCACCATGGACGAGCGACGAAAGGCTCGAAGAGAGGCTCGTGAGCGAGAGGAGTTGGAACGATATCGTCGTGAGCGACCCAAGATTCAACAGCAGTTTGTGGATTTGAAACGAGGGCTGGCTACCATGTCAGAGGATGAATGGGCTGCTATTCCTGAGGTGGGAGATATGGTCAGAAAAAAAGGAGCTTCTGGAAAAAAGTCTGGTCTTGCTGAACGGTACACTGCTGTTCCAGATTCAGTATTGTTGGGTGCTGCAAGTAGATCTCAGCTTGTTCAATCCATTGATGCGAGCGGCAATGGAGCGGCTTCTGTCATGAGCAATTTGGGTGCAGACACTGGACGGACTGATTTTGCTCAATTTGGACAGGCTAGAGATAAGGTGTTGGGACTAAAGCTAGATCAGGTATCTGATTCAGTTTCTGGCCAAACTACGATTGACCCAAAAGGCTATTTGACAGATCTGAGTTCTGTAATTATCAAGTCGGACTCGGAAATTAGTGATATCAAAAAAGCTCGTACTCTGCTGAGATCTGTTACTACCACCAATCCCAAACATGCGCCTGGTTGGATTGCTGCTGCCCGTTTAGAAGAACACGCTGGTAAGCTATCTGCTGCAAGAGATGTCATTTCTCGTGGTTGTGACGAGTGTCCTGTCAATGAGGATGTGTGGCTAGAAGCTGCCCGCCTCAATACCATTGACAATGCCAAGATTATCCTAGCAAATGCTGCTCGTATGATCCCACAATCCGTCAAGATTTGGCTGCGTGCGTGTGATTTGGAAACGGATCCCAAGGCTCAGAAACGTGTTCTTCGTCGTGCACTAGAGTATATTCCTAATTCTGTCAAGATTTGGAAAGCTGCAGTGTCACTTGAAGCTGATCCAGAAGATGCTCGTATTTTGCTTTCTCGTGCTGTAGAATGTGTACCACTTTCAGTAGAACTATGGCTTGCACTAGCACGTTTAGAGTCGTATGAAAACGCACGCAAGGTTCTCAACAAGGCTCGTCAAGCCATTCCTACTTCTCACGAGATTTGGGTTGGTGCTGCCAAGCTTGAAGAGCAAAATGGCAATCTTCGCATGGTAGACAAAGTGATTGAGCGATCAGTGTCAAAGCTCACTGAAGTAGGCACCAATCTAGAGCGTGAGCAATGGCTTACTGAAGCCGAGTCATGTGAACGAGATGGGTTTGTAGGAGTTGCTGAATCGATTGTTCGATGTACCATTGACATTGGCATTGAAGAGGATGACTACAAGCAAACATGGATAGATGATGCAGAAGGATGTATTTCTCGATCAGCCTATGCAACGGCTCGTGCCATTTATACGCATGCACTCAAGGTGTTTCCCAACAAGAAATCTGTATGGCGTCAAGCAGCATTTTTTGAAAAAGCACACGGAACACGAGAGTCTCTTGAAGAGCTTTTGCAACGTGCCGTTCGATATTGTCCACAGGCAGAAGTACTGTGGCTTATGGGTGCCAAAGAGAAATGGTTGTCAGGAGATATTGAAGCAGCTAAATCTATCTTGTCCAATGCATTTGCAGCCAATCCCAATTCTGAGCAGATATGGCTTGCTGCAATCAAGCTGGAAGTAGAAACCGGAGAATACCATCGTGCACGAGTATTGTTGGCAAGTGCTCGTGAGAGAGCAGATACTGAGCGTGTGTGGATGAAGTCGGCTGTTTTGGAACGACAACAAGGTAGATTTCAAGATGCAATTGAATTATTGAACCAAGGAATTCAAAAGTTTCCGTTGTTTAGCAAGTTGTGGGTCATCAAGGGTCAGATTTTAGACGAGGATCTTGAAGACATTGAAAATGCTCGAGACAACTACGCACAGGCTTTGAAGCGGATTCCTAAATCAGTAGTGTTGTGGTTACTGGCATCTCGTCTTGAGGAAAAGGCAGGATTACCCATCAAGGCAAGAGCAACATTAGAAAAGGCTCGAATTATGAATGCCAAAGTGCCCGAGTTTTGGTGCGAGGCGATCCGAGTAGAAGTGCGAGCAGGCAATGCACCAATGGCTAAAGCGCTATTAGCCAAATCTCTTCAAGATTGCCCCACATCAGGATTACTATGGTCAGAAGCGATCTTGATGGAAGCTAGACCTCAGCGTAAGGCAAGATCAGCGGATGCATTGAAGAAGTGTGAAAATGATCCAATGGTCGTGGCAACGATTGCGCGACTGTTTTGGGCTGAGAGAAAGCTAGACAAGGCGAGAAACTGGTTTAACCGCGCGGTCAAGACCAATCCGGATCTTGGTGATTCATGGGGATGGTGGTATAAGTTTGAGCTAACGCATGGAACAGCAGAGCAGCAGTTGGAAGTGATGAATAGGTGTGTTTTGGCAGAGCCTCGCCATGGTACAATTTGGCAACAGGAGTCCAAACGTATGCAGAATGTAGGAAAAAAGACGGATGAGATTTTGAAGTTGGTTGCAGCAGAGATGAGCAACAGTAATCTTTAACTATAAAACAATAATTCTATAAAGCAATTGATTTTATAAAAACATAATTTATGAAATTTGGAATCTGATTTCAACCTCGAGATTGGAACAATTTAACATGGATAGTCAAGACTGGCCCGAGTAAGAGCATTGCCAGTGTTTCTATTTTAGTTTAAATTGCTAATCCAACTCTGACTAGACGGTGGAAAGGCATCTACACTTATTTGGAACGGCCACTAGACAGCAATGCAAATGTGTCTGACATTCAAGTACGAGTTCATCCTTGCAAGCAAGACTATAGCAAACTATTGACGATCATTTATTTTTATAGGTCAAGAAGTTTTTGCATAGTTGCAAGATTCTGGTTATTGGTGCTGGAGGTCTTGGCTGCGAATTACTCAAGAATCTGGCATTGTCAGGATTCAAAGATATTCATGTCATTGATATGGACACTATCGACGTATCTAATCTCAACCGTCAATTCTTGTTTAGGTAATCAGTCATAGATGTACAATTGGATTACTATTGGACTTGATATTGAACTTGTTTTAGACAAAAGGATGTTGGTCAACCTAAAGCCACCACTGCTGCCAAAGTCATTATGGACAGAATCCCTGGAGTTCAAGTCACTCCGTAAGTCGTCGTTATCTTGTCAAATATACAATGCATTGAATCTAACATTTTGTATTTAGTTATTTTGGCAAGATCCAGGACAAGGATGAACAGTACTATTCGCAATTCAACATTATTGTTTGTGGTTTGGACTCGGTCGAAGCTCGTCGATGGATGAATGCTACAATTGTAGGCATGTTTGATGAAGACGATCCTACAACACTCAAACCCATTATCGATGGCGGCACGGAAGGTAGAAAATCTTGCACATTTCATTGGATTTACTATTAAACTAAGCAAGATCTTGTCATTCTGTGCATGCTGGTTAGGATTCAAGGGCCAAAGCAGAGTGATTCTTCCTCGTATATCTGCATGCTATGAATGCTCTTTAGATATGCAGACCAAACCAGTTACTTTTCCAATGTGTACTATTTCAAACACTCCCAGACTTCCCGAACATTGCATCGAATACGCTTCGACTGTTGCTTGGCCAAAACAGTTTCCAGGTGAATATTTTAAACTTACGACCCAGATCGTCAACTCTATTTGTGCTCATTTATTTTCTGTAACAGATACAAAAGTTGACGGAGATGATCCTACTCATATTCAATGGCTGCTCAATACTGCCCTCGAGCGTGGTCGCGAATTCAATATCACTGGCATCACTTATACTCTGACTCAAGGTGTTGTCAAGAACATTATTCCAGCAATTGCATCTACCAATGCCATAGTTGCAGGTATGGTTTACATTGTACCAAAAGTTGTATCATTGTTTTAAACATGTTTCATTGAAATCAACTGGATAGCCTCGTGTGCCAATGAAGCATTCAAGATTGCTACAAATTGTGCAGCCTACATGAACAATTACATGATGTACGTTGGTGATCATGGCGTCTATGCATATACCTTTGAACTTCAGCGTAAAGAAGATTGTCCAGTGTGCGGATCTGCTCAGTTAAAGTTGACTATTTCGGGAGACAAAACACTGGATGATTTGATAGAGGTTTTGCTTGATACACAGGAAATGTAAGTAACAATCATTTCATTGCCGATATTAGATTTCTTTGATGTTTACGGACATACTTTGAATGATTCAGTCAACTCAAGGCACCATCATTGCGCACCAATTCAAAGTCGCTATTTATGCAAGCACCCAAGATGCTACGTGAAGCTACTCTACACAACCTGAAAAAACCAATCAAGGACTTGGTAGCTTCTGGTGAAGCCATTACTGTTACCGATGCACATCTTCCCATTAGTATGGAACTTACTCTTGAATTTAAATAGTACGTTAATGTATCTTGACAGTAAAACCACTTGCATGATCAAGCGCTACCAACAGAATATTTCGAAATAAAACTGAATATATGATGAACTCGAATGAATCGAGGCAATGAGCCGATATACAGATTTGCTGACAAGAAACTGGAATGAGAATTTTGTGAGCAACAGTGAATTGCAGATATAAAATTTAGTCAGAAAAACAGATTTTTTGATTAGCAAATCAACAATGTTTGGTTATAGAGCATTATTGCGACTACCAGCTGCTGGAAGTTTGGCATCTTCTCCGTTACATGGATCTTTGATTGGATTGGCTAGTACAGCTCCTGCTGCAAAAAGTCCCTTTTTATCACAACCCACTTTGTCATTGGCTGCTGTTCCAACTCCATCCACTTCAACCCATCAGTCTTCATTCTTGCTACAGGCCATGAGAGGTTCAAAGTATCCGAGTTATGGGGGAAAGAGACTGAGAGGTTATATTCTGCCAAAACAGTCTGAAAAGACTGCAATTCTTAAGAAAATGCTCAAGGTAAACAATAAACCTTGTAGGCATTCAGTCGTCTGCTGTAACTGATCATGTTTATTTTTTAGATGAAATGGTTTAGAATCAGAAAAGGAAGTACCGGGCAGCGTCCTAAAAAGCCATTGTATGGCCGTGATGATTTTATTCTTGGAAAAATGAATGTCTGATTATATCAAGATTCTTGGTCGTTCAAGCTTTTCATTAAACTTGTCAGATTGCCATTCATGAATATACTCGTTGACAAAATGACTCGTTTATTTTACTACTACTTGGAAGAACATGGATCAGACATGAATGATTTATATGCTGAAACTACCTTTTTTAATTTAGCTTCAATCTGCTTTCGGGCTTCTTCACACTGCTGCATATCTAATCGTAACTTTTGAACTTCCCTTTCTTTAAACTCGTTTTGTTTTTGCAAATCATGAATCTCTCCTGTTTGTTCTTGACTCTTGTGACTTACGGCATCTGATACCGATATCTGTGCCTGTAATTGTGCTTCTTTGGCATCTATGTGCTGCTGCAATTCTACAAGTTTTTGTTGCAGTAAGCTTGCATGTGTTGTTGCTGCTGTGTTTAGACTACTCACATGTGCAAACAATGATGCAAACGGATAGGGGTGTCCAGCGTTAGGATCATCCATTGCATAGTCGACATTTAAATTGCGAGTGAATATTAAAATACTATTGAATTGTTTCTCATAATCTGCCAAGACTCGATCCAATTGACCACAGTCGTCTATACTTTTAGCCAAATCTCCTTTTAAAGACTTTATCTTGTCAAGCCAACAAGACTCTCTAGATTGAGCCTTGAGCTTTTTAGATCGAATGCGTTCCTTGAGTGTCTTGTTTTCATTGTCGAGTGTTTGCGATTTCAAAATTACATCTAGACACACATTTAAATAGTCTTGGGAATTAGAAATCTGCTAATCAACTTGCTATATAAATACTTTGAGTTGACCAAATGTGTTGGTATGCTCAAATCACTAGAAAAAGTATATTAACAAGTGATGCTAAATGTGTTACCTTCGATTGCTTGACCAAGACTTGTCAATTGCTGCGAAGTGGTTTCGTTATCGCGAACAAGTTTGAAAAGTGTTTCCGCTTCAAATCCATGTGATCCATTACCATCAGTGAATGCTTTGACCAACAGAGAATTCATGTCGGGTTGTTCATGGATAGACGATACATTCAATTTTGAATGTTCTTTGGTCATGGATGTAATATGGTTTTCAAGCACACGTCCGAGGTGTACTGGATCTTGTGTTGGCTGCTCATCTGCGCTGCAGCGATTACATCCATTTTTACCATTTTGAAATGACCTTGACATACTTAGACTTGTCTGTATATCCTTTTTTTCTTTTTTCAATACTTTGACCAGTTCTACAAGCTTTTTGGTTCTGAGCTTCTCATTTTCAATAGCATCTTCGAAATCGACGATACGTTTGGACAACTCGCAATTCTCTGCATTTTTAGAGTGGACCATTGCTTCGCTTTTTTGAAATAATTGTTGTAAAGTGCTGTTTTCGCTTTGCCATTCAGTAATAGTTTTTTCAAGATACTCGATGTGTGTTTGCAAATTACATTTTAATTCATGTATTTGTACCGAGTCGTTGTGATGACTAGTGTTTTCCGTCGATGCCTTTGTATCGTTTACATTAACCAGCACTGGGACTTGGACAGGAAAAGAGGATGGAATGGTACTCATCACTGCTTCTCTTACTCTTATATCAGTTTCCATTTCGGCTTGATCTTTCATCAATGCATGTTTTTCTTGCCGAAGTTCTGTATTCGATGCAACAAGTGATTTCATGCTACTGTTTAAATCTACAACAGACATTTGTAGTGCATCACGTTCTTTAAGTGCATTTTGAAGTTGGTGCTTTAAAGTATCCATTTCGTGTTGCATGGAAACTGATTCAGTTTTGAATCGGGTTGTCATGTCATGGATTGTACGTTCAGTTATCAACCGCACCTGACTACTCTCCCCACGTATTCGCTCAATTCGCCCATCAATCATGAGCGACTCGTCAAATACAAAGCAAATACTTTTTGCCATGGTCCACACGGTTTCAACCACTTGGGCAATCAAAAGGTATACCACATGAACATTTGGAATTGTTGAAATGGATTCAACCATTTGTTGAAATGTGTGAAATGATGTCGAGATGGTATCAAGCTGTCGAAGTAGTTCAATCCCACCAGTTTGACCTGCTACGTCTGCAGATCGATATGCTACAGTTGTAGTAGATGTCCACTTTATGCGCTCATCAATAAGTTGCATCATGCTTATTTTTGCTGAAACAGAGCTTGATGTGCTTTGCTGCGAAACTACTGTCGGTTGTATTGAAACTGGAACTGATGGGGATGTAGTATCAGGTGCTGGAGTAAACGTGGATGTTAAAGGTACGGTAATCGGCAACACCTCAGATTGAACTCTACGCGTTGGACTAGATTCGCAGTTTTTCTGTGCAGCATCCAAATTCTTGGCAAGTTTACTAATCTGATCGTTTAGTGCGTTTTCCCGTTCAATAGCACGTTGACTTTCCTTTCTCAGCATTTCATTTTGTTCTGAAAGCGATTTCATTTCGAGCGCTTGTCTAGATACTCTCATTTGAAGCTCATGATTGTGAGCATGCATAGAATCACATTTTGATGACAATATGGTGGATTGATGGATGGCATCTTGTCGTTGTGATTTTACTGTAATGAGTTGACTTTCAAGTTGGGCAATACGAAACTGGAGATCTTTGACTTCTTTGTGACGAGGAGGAAATTGCATGTCCTGCCATGGTACCATTTCAGAAACATGCTTGGTTTGACTTGCAAGTGATACAGGCTGATTGATAGGTAGGGGTTGAGTCTGCGTATCCATGGTGGATTGTGATGAGTGATGAGTACCAGATTCATTTGTTTTTTGTGATGCGTCAATCAAGTTGCGTAATTCTCGATTTTCATTCAAAAGTTCAATCATCTTTGCAGCAGAACAAACCGACTCTTCTAATAAATTAGACTTGGGTTCTGAAATGTGTTCAGTAGTTTCCTGGGTTACTTTTTGAATTGGTTCGGATGATTCCAATGCAAGTTTTTCGTTTCCATTAGATGAGAAAATGGAAATGATATTTTCACCTCTATGCGTAGCTGTGTGATGAACAGGCGGTTTGAGTAATTTAGATGCTTCTGATTTGTCAGATACTACGTTTTGTGGTTCGGCATGCGACTGGTTTAAAACATTGTTTTTGATGGACTCGGCAGGAGCAACAGTTGTTGGAGTATCAGCTTTTATGCTTGTGACTGTCTCAAAAACGGGGTGATTGGATACAGATGGCATGGGTGAAACTGAGGACAGTGTTTCGTGTGACTGAATGAATACAGGCGCTAAATCTACTGGTTTGGATACAACAGAATCTTTTGAAGTTGATGTTGTATGAACAAGCGTATATGCAGCAGGCAACCGTGTATTTGGACCAACATCCCTCGATGGAGTCAACTTTGCAGTCTGTGCAAGTATACTACTTTCGAGTGACTTTAATGTTTCTGATATAACAGATGCTGCCTGTACCAACTTTTGCGTTTTTTTAGACAAAGTGCAAACACCACTACTTGGCTTTTCACTGTCAAAATGTACTTGTTCAGCCATAGCTGGATGTGATGTACTAGATAGCTCACAAAAGTATGTATAAAGCAACAATCCGTATACTATGGTACGTTTTTATTCAACTGGTTACAATAAGATGCATTTGATTCACCAGATTTGGAGCGGAGTTTGTCAAATCTGCAACACGTTACAGCCGTATTCACGTAATATAAAGCCTTGGAGTTGAAATACATGATAAATAGTCTCATGTTGGATTGGTGCCAATCTTATTGGGCAATATTGTTTTTAAACTTTTAGTTTATTGATCTTTATACTCATTCTTGCACAAAAATACTAAAAGAATGTTCACATCTTTGTTCCAATACATCCTTGACATGTTTTCAACCTCCAACTTTTCTTTTTTTCCAAAACAATATTTCAAGTAAACGTTGAATGACCTGCATGTATAGTTGCATTCCCGAGATTGGTTTGTTCAAGTAGAACGTATCTGATATTAAAAGAGTTTTGATAAAATGAATCACCAATTTCCAATAACAACGAATATGTAACGATTGTTTATTCCAGAGCAACATAGAGGTTCCGACTGCAAGATCAATACACAATCATTTCATGTGAATACGACTGAAAACAC
>NW_006281103.1:95066-170034 GCF_000203795.2 Batrachochytrium dendrobatidis JAM81 | reverse complement strand
AGAGCAGTGGCATGGAATAATGACCAAGGATGGATAGCATGTGGTGGTAACGATGGTTTGCTCAAGGTTCTCAAGCTTGAAAACAACATTACTGGTTCTCTTGCTCATGGAAATACATCTGGTGCTGCACCAAGTACAGGACTTGCATCTGTTGGTGGGGTTACATCCAACACAGCTGGAAACCCAGGCTCGTCACATCTCAACTTGGCTTTAAACTCGACCACCTCGAATACTGAATTGGTTTCTAAAAAAACAGATGGAGCTGCAGCTCCATCTCAACTTTCCATGAATCAAACTCTTGAAGGACATCAAGGTCATCAAAATTGACTGATTTCCAAAACTATAGATTATATCCTAATCAATTTTTATGTTTGTCGTGTTGGTAGGTCCGGTACTTGTTGCGACATGGAATAAGCATCATCATAAGTTAACGACATCTGATGGAAACGGGTTAATTATTGTTTGGATTCTGTACAAGGGAATGTGGTATGAAGAGATGATCAACAACAGAAACAAGAGTGTTGTGACAGACATGCAATGGAACAAGGATGGACAAAAAATTTGCATCATCTACGAAGACGGTAAGTAATCGACAGTTGTAGTAAAAGCTAATGTTGTGCACGCAGCTTATTTTATTGATTTGAATGAGGGTATCAGGCGCAGTTATTCTTGGTTCGGTTGATGGAAATCGTATTTGGGGAAAGGAAGTAAAAAACACTCAATTGTTGCATGTACAATGGTCTCCAAATGGAAAATTCCTTTTATTTGGCACAGGAACTGGTGAACTTCAGTTGTTTGATAATCAAGGTGTATTTGTGGTATGTTTTATAGGAATTGTGACTTGCTGTGATTGGTATCCAGACTTGAAATAGTATTAATTTGCGCTGCTTGAATTGAATAGAGCAAGCTATCCAATTATTGTGATCCGCATGGAAACTCCAAGCTGGCAGCATTGGATTGGTATGATGGAAGCAGAGGATATATAGAACAAAATATTCCATGTCTTGCCATATGCTATGAGAATGGTAAACTCCAAATCATGCGCGATGACAAAGATACAAGTAAGTCACCTGGCTTGATAATACCGTAATGCACTGTATTGAAAATAAACGGTACGTGGAAACGTATCTTGGCACTTGAACTAACAATTCATAAATACAGAGCCAGCGCTGATTGACACTAATATGAGGTCAATCAAGATAAAATGGAATGCAACCGGATCTGTATTGGCAGTTTCAGGCCTGCAGTTGATTCGTAATAGTCAAGGAGAAGAAAAAGAGGCATGCGTGGTTCAGTTTTGGAGTCCAATGGGTCAATTTCTCCGATCCCTAAAAGTTCCTGGTACATGCATCACCTCGATCTCGTGGGAATACGATGGTCTTCGAATTGCACTGGCAGTTGATTCATTCATTTATTTTGCAAATACTCGACCAGATTACAAATGGTCTTTTTTTGCTCATGATGTGGTCGTATATGCATACCACAAACCAGAAATGTTTGAGTCGACTGTTGTATTTTGGAACACAAAAACAAATGATAGACACACAAGGAATATCAAAAAACTATTGATGATTACTTCAGCCAATGATCATTGTTTAATTGTAAGCGGATCGGATGATGGCTCGCAACAGTAAGTATATATTTTAAATATGTGCTTTTAGCCAATTTGAATCACGGTAGTTGACCTGATTTTTAATAGAAGCGTATTGACAGTCTATAACGCCATTGGAATTCCAATTGAAACCAAATGCATTGATTTTGAGCCAAAGTTTGCATCTGTTTCAAAGACGCATGTGTTTATTGCATCCGCTGATATTATTTTACATTGGCAGTTCAAGGCTTTGGCTATCAGTAAAATCAGTGCTTTGGATGGTAAGCATAGTTGACATTATTCACACTTGTCAGATTGAATACAACTAATTTGTGCGATTACATTATAGCTATTCGGCGAAAAGATATTTGTGAGCGTGCGTTCCACATTGATGACATTCATATTGTTGGATCTGGTGGAAATGGGACTGCTATTCAGGATTTGCGTGAGAGACCGTATGTTTCATTAAATTGAATGCATTGATATCTAGAATTATATTACAAGTAATGTATGTATGCTAACTTGTACTTGCTGTTTTATGTCACAGTCCAACAAAAGATTGTATTACATGCATTGCGTCTAGCGATTCGGTTTTAATGGTAGTGCGACAGTCTGGCGTATTATATCAATATAGTGTTCCGTCTGTTACGCTGGACAACAAGTACACACTGAATTTTCATCCAGTATCTATTGCACTGAACTCCAACTCTACTCGCGTCTCTCTGTTGGATGCTACGGGAATTTTAAAACTATTTGATTTGGAAAAGCGCGCAGGAGCTGCTGGAAATATTATTGACACGGTGTCTGCTACAATGGTTGCGTCAACTCAAGACGCCTCTAATGCAGCAACCATATCAGCTGGATCAATGGTAAGTGACTCGAGTTGTATTTGAATTGAAACAATATCTACAATAACATACGTGTCTACAATATTTTTCTATTTTTAGATCAATAATGGTCAACTCCTTGAGTTTGAGCGCAAAGATGTATGGGATGTACGGTGGGCAAGTGATGATCCAGAGCAGTTTGCGATCATGGAAAAAACCCGTTTGTATGTTTTCCGTAATATGGATCCCGAAAGTCCAATTAATTGTTCCGGATGTAAGCAACTCTGTATTTACCACAATTAGTTTAATTTAAACAAATATCGTGATTAATTTTAAATGTATTCAAGATATTTGCGATTTCCGAGATATGCAGGTCAAAACAATCTCCCTCGATGATATCATGAAAGACACAGACAGTATCGTCAAGGATGCTGTTGTCCACATTGAAACTAAAGCTTTGCGCGAACTTCGAAGTATGTACAATCACGTCAATATAGCCATTTGACATTGATAGTAAATATGATGTAACCTATTTTAAACTTTTCATAATAGCTATTTTGAGCCAAAATGGAGTTTTGAATGCTGTTCAGTTTGTAGATGATCGTCCACACCCACGACTTTGGAAGATTGTTGCCGAAGCAGCACTGGAAATACTTGATTTTGCACAGGCTCAAAAAGCATTTATTCGATGTCAAGACTATCAGGGACTTCAGTTCATCAAAAGTCTAAAAAAGTTTGATGTAAATATATTGACGCATTTTATCATAGTAATCACGCTTTATAGGCTGTTAAAAACATCAATACTTGTTGTATTTATGCTAAAATAGGATCCGGCTAAACAAAAGGCAGAGATTGCAGCATACTGTAATCAGTTTGAAGCAGCTGAAAAAATGTATATTGATATGGACCGCAAAGATCTTGCGATTGATTTACGAGTTCGTATGGGTGACTGGTTTCGAGTTGTGCAACTCATTAAAGGGGGCGGTGGATGCGACGATCAACTTCTTGAAAAAGCATGGAATCATATTGGTGATTATTACTACGACAAGCAGCGATGGGCTCAAGCTGTTACTTATTATTCTCAAGGAAAAAACTATAGTCGTTTGGCAGAATGCTATTACATTTTGGAGGATTATGCGAGTCTTGAAAAAATTGCCATTGGTCTTTCAGAAAACAATGCATTGCTAAAGGTAAGCATGCATAAAACGTGCCTTGTGAAATTGTAGCAAGTTTAGGCATTTCCAACACTAATTTTGTTTCAACTATCATGATCCAATAGAGTATTGCAAACAAATTTGTATTGGTAGGCCTATGTGACCAAGCAGTTGCAATATATGTCAAAATTGGTGAAATTGCATCTGCTGTTAATACATGCGTCATGTTGAACCAATGGAATACGGCAGTTCAACTTGCAGAAATTCACAATTTTAAAGAAATCGATTCTGTTTTAGCAAAATATGCAGCCTATCTGTTATCTCAGAATCGAAAATGGGAAGCAGTCGAGTTGTATCGCAAAGCCAACTACTGTCAGAAATCAGCGCGCTTACTGTTTGAAGTAAAATGCACTAAAATGGATGCATTTTTCGATTGTTTTTCAGATTCTGATTTTTGAAAACTTGTTTATTTGTATGGTATAGTTGGCTAAAGATGCAATTGAATCTGAACAAACGGTCATGCAAATCAAGAAAATATACGTATTAGCTGCCCTTGAAGTGGAACGATATCATAGTATTTCTAAAGCAAATAGAGGCATGCATCATGAGACTGTATGTATAATAAACTTTATTTGAATGTTGCAAAATGAATAGCTAACCAATTTCTGTATCAGGCCACGGCTGCACTAGATGGACTACTTGCAGAGGATTCTGCTACAATGGGAGACCACAAATTTTTGGACAATGCATGGCATGGAGCAGAAGCTTATCATTTTTATATTTTGGCACAGCGGCAGTTTTACAATGGTGATCGCGAAAGTGCCTTGGTTACGGTGAGAATGCTGATTCTGCAGTGCTTTGTGCACAAATACTCAAGAGTGTTTTTGAATAATATAGGCATTGCATTTACGAGAGTATGAAGACATTATTGATGCCAAGGTGATTTTTAGTCTTATTGCATTAATAAGCTTTCACTCAAAACGATACAACACATGCTCCAAGGCATTTGTCAAATTGGAAGCACTCGAAGCATCATCATTGGAGGCTGAAAAATCATTTGAAAGTCTTGCACTAGACATTTTTACAAAGTGAGTTTACCTAGTATACTTGTTTTTCATTTCTACCAGTAGTCTATTTTTTAATTATTGAATAACTACTATATACAGATACAAGCCAATTGATCCAAAGGGAATTACAGTATCATGTACCAACTGCATGAACAAAATTAAAGACAGGTACAAACTTGAAGGTTTGACTAAAACCATGTATAGAATCTAATCTGACGTGTTTTAAATCTAGTGATACTGCTTGCGCTCATTGTCATATTACATTTCCAACGTGCATTGTGTCTGGCAGACCAATTGTTGAATCGATTCATTTCATGTGCCACATATGCAAGCACCGGGCAATGGAGCATGAGATCAGCGGAATGGTTTGCTGCCCACTTGTAAGTGTCGTATCATGGCAAGATTGTAGTCTTTTAAAACCATTAACGTGCTAATTTTATTACAGTGCCATACTTGTCTTTAATGGATAAAAACTAAATCGATTAGGCTGTTGATACGAATCATTTTCAAAAACTCAATAAAGATCTACTAGTGAATCGTTTGATGTTTAAAGTGAAAACAAGTCACGTGAAAATGCAATCTAGTGATTTTGAAGGTTGGAAATGGAATTTTTTTCATGAATTATCGACAGACTTGAGATACAAATGATCCAGGATAAAATCAAGGATGCTGCTGGTTATGCAACTAAAGAAAATAATGAAGCAATTGATTCAGTAGAATCTCTGTCTGTACCATCAAAAGGAAAGAAACGAACACGAAGACATATTTCCGAATCCCAAAATCAACCAGCAACTGCCAGTCATGAACCAACCTTTGATTCTCAAACCAAGTCAAAACCTGGAAAAGTTGTGGATTTTCACGATGATTATGCAGATACATTTACAGGAATCAAAAAGCTCAAAGCGCTTTCAACAGCCCAGTCAGAAATGTCAAATAGTGAAAAAAAGAAGGCCAAACAGACTCGTAGGTTGGCAAATGCCGACATTCAAAATTCTCGCAAAAAGTTGCCAGTGTATCTAGCAAAGGATATGCTACTTTCTGAAATCAATCAGAATCCCATTGTAATTATCGTTGGCGAAACTGGATCGGGAAAAACTACTCGTAAATAATTCATTGGTACTTGTAAAACTGACGACTTTTACTATCATTACCTTGAACTCATTTGTTTAAATATCAACCATGCATTTTATTTAGAGCTTCCACAGTTTTTGCATGATGCGGGATACACAAAAAATGGAATGATTGCAGTTACTCAACCACGTCGAGTTGCCGCAATTTCAATTGCAGCTCGAGTATCTCAAGAAATGCAGTCCGAGTTGGGCAAAACAGTCGGATATGCCATTCGATTTGAAGATTTTACTTCGCCAGAAACAAAGATAAAATATCTTACAGATGGCATGTTGCTTCGTGAGCTTCTGACTGATTCTAATTTGACAAGATATTCCGTGATTATTCTTGACGAAGCACATGAGCGGACACTTAGAACGGATGTTTTGTTTGGCACTGTAAAAGATATTCAAAAGCGTCGACCCGATCTTAAGATTATTATCATGAGTGCTACCTTGAACGCCAAGGCCTTTTCGGAATACTTTAACAAGTATGATATCCTAGTTGATGCCATATTTTGCATAGTCTAATCAAGATTTTAAACTTTTTTAATTGTAGTGCAAAGATTATCAATGTGCCTGGTAGAACATTTCCTGTAAAGACACTATACTCGAGTGAAAAACTGGAAGATTATGTGGATGCCGCACTTGTTGCCATTATGCAGATTAACAGAGAACAGCAGCAGGGAGATATTCTTGTCTTTCTCACTGGACAAGAAGAAATTGAGAATCTAGAGAAATTGGTGAATGAGCAAGCTAAAACACTATCACCAGAGATTCAAAAAGTAATATTTTTTGCATTATTTGAAAACCAATGTCGGGTTTTGTAAAACAAGTAGAATGGCCGAGAATACTGACATGAATCATTTTAAACTTTGCAGATTCTTGTTTGTCCTATTTTTGCATCACAGCCAACTAATCAGCAAACAAAAGTGTTTGATCCAGCCCCACCAGGTGTGCGTAAAGTGATTCTATCTACCAATGTTGCAGAAACATCTATTACTATCAGTGGCATCAGATATGTTATTGATACTGGCATGGTCAAGATGCGAGCCTACAATCCAAAATCAGGTACACTTTGTTTAATATAGTTGCAAACACTCGAGCATCTGTTGCTTCCACAGTTTTTTATACCAACAACTCGATTCATTGATTAGGGATTGAATCACTTAGTGTTCAACCTATTTCGCAGGCTTCAGCAAATCAACGTGCTGGTCGCGCAGGTCGTGAAGCACCTGGATTTTGCTATCGATTGTACACGGAAGCGTCGTATAACGGTCTATCTAAAGAAACTGAACCTGAAATTATGCGGTAACATTCAGTTTAAATTTTCTACTTGTAGAATCACCTGTAATGTGCTACTCATTTGATTGAATTATGGTCATGTAGATGTAACCTTGCAAACGTCCTTCTTCTTTTGAAAGCCTCTGGTATCAACGATGTCGTGAATTTTGATTTTATGGATAAACCTACACGATCATCATGTACGTTTTAATTTATTGTTTACGGTTTACTTGATTTGGAGTGTGTACTGATACACATTATATCATTGATTTACTGTAGTGGTAGGTGCATTGGAAACGCTGTATGCACTTGGTGCTTTGAATGACAAAGGTGACCTGACTGAGATGGGTAAGTTTTACATTTTAATCGAGATTAAGGGTGTGCTGACAATGTAGTAACTAATCAAAACCATAAACAGGAAGGAAAATGGCAAGCTTTCCACTTGAGCCTACATTTGCCAAAGTCTTGATTCAATCAAAGGTGGGAATGATGTACAGGATTGAATCATGAATTTACTGTTTGATTTACAAGCATTTTATTTTCTTTTATATTCAGATCTTCAAATGCACTAGTGAAGCTATTACCATTGTAGCCATGCTTTCAGTTGATCCAGTGTTTTTCTTTCCCCATGAAAAGCGTGAAGAGGCGACTACAGCTAGAAACAAATTTATGAACTTTGATGGTGACCATATTACATTATTAAATACAGCCAAAGCCTATTTATCGGAAAAAGGAGATGCATCATGGTGCACAGATAATTTCATTAGTAGTAGATCGATGCGTCAGATTATGGTGAGTAATTATGATTTCAAGGTTTAGATTGCGTTTATTCTAATGTTTTTATGTAAACTGGGATAGAATATTCGAAAACAATTGATTTCGTTTTGTGATCAGCAGGATATTCCATCAAACGTATCATGCATGACAGACTATGAGTCGGTGATCAAGTGTTTTTTATCGGGATTTTTTAGAAATATTGCAATTCGACAGCATGATGGAAGTTATCGAACTCTAGCTAGTAGACAAACAGTACATATTCATCCATCTTCAGTGCTATTTGGAACCAAGGCACCATCAGTGATGTTTAGTGAATGGGTACATACCTCAAGAATGTATTTGCGAAATGTATCGATAATGCAAGTCGGATGGTTGAATGAGGTTGCAGCACATTATTATGAACGTAATTCGTTGAATACAATTTAATTATTTACCACCGTATTCGTGCAAATGAGATGCTAGATAAGAGTATCAAAGTATAATAAACAGTTTTATGGAATGACGAGTGTCAAATTTACTGAACAATAATGTGCACCTTGAATCATTTAGAGTTTGTGACAAATAACGAATTGTTTGCAATTGTCATTCTTGGCGATGTTTTGTAAATATTAGCAAATTGTCTGCTGATTCGAATGACATGATCATCCATCGTTCGTGTTTCGTGACCATGTTACCGGACAACTTTCTGCTTCTTTCGATTCAATACAACACTCGTTTGGTCTTGTCCTAGCACGATACTCGGCGTTTCATTTATATAGTCTACATTAACCTAAATCAATCGTGTAATTTAGAGAATTCATGTTTTTGAGATGCTGCAACAGTAGTCTGATTGATGCTGTCTGAATGTTTTCAAAATATGGCAAAATTGGGTTGTTGAAATATAAATACTTGATCTCGTTCTCATGTTTAATCTACAAGAGTTGACTCCAAGATAATTAAAAGTTTGCAATACAATATCTATTCAACCTTGAATAATATATGCACGCACATACATACCCATCTGTGATACCAACGATGAATTTAAATCCCAACAGCACCAATACAACCAAAAACCACTCTTGCGAACCGCCATCAGTCTTGCGTCATACTTTGTCGGCAGTGCCAGTGCCGCATCTTAATCAAAATGTGGTGCTTTCAATACCCAGCTCTTTGCAAGACAGCACATCTACTCCCACGTCAGTTACCGAACACAGCTTTCCTGACCGCTCTCAAACCCCAAATACCACTGAATGTTCATTCTCCCAGCCAGAGTGCATCTCCTCACCCTTGTCTACCAATACAGCATTAGAAACACCACGCGTCGAGCGTGTACCATTTCCATCAGCGAGCTACACTGAAATCACTGTTGCCAACCCGATCGCCTTTACTACTCAACCAATAGATCCAAACTTGGAGTCTTGTCAGTCCCAACCCTTGAGTTCTAGTGGCTTCTCTTTCCAAAGCACATCGCGATTTGCTACGTTTGAGGAAATGTCCACACATTTATCAAATACAGAGTCATTGCTGACAACCCTCACTGAAGAAAACCGAATCATGCATACTAAAGTAAATCGGCTGCAATCCATTATAGACTTTCAGCAGTGTCAAATATCTTGTCAAACTGCTACAATTGATGCTCAAATGGATTTGGCTGAACAGCGTCAAGCATGCAAAATTGAGCAGGTAAGAATCTACCCAGATTTTGATGTGGCCAGCCAAAATGAGATAGTATGGTATTAGTAGATGAATGGTTTAAAAACGACTATACTGTTTTTTCCTAATCATTCTATAGTATGACTAACCATATTTTTTGTTATTTTAAAACTATTTGTAATGGCATTGCAAATTTTCATGCACACAATTGGGATCACCTAGTTGCCTGACATATGTGATCAGCAATGGGTGAATGATGTATTTGAAGATGAAATGCATCAGGCGGAGCTAAAGATTAAAGAATCAATGAAGACGCTTTTATTTCTTGAAAATGGAATCCAGGAAATTGATGATGCCACTAAAGCCATCACTCAACCTCCTTTGCTCAGTAAACAAGACTATTCTCTACAACACAACTACTCTTCACCAGAAACAACAGAAGAGATCACTGGAATGGCTATGAAAATTGGGCAGCTTCAGCAGCGACTCAATGTTGCCAACAAGTTTATAAAAGGTGGTCGTCTTCGAAAACAAATTGATATGCTAAAGCAAGTCATTACATGCTCTCACAAGGCTGTTCAAGTGCGAGATCAACTCATTTGCATTTTGAAAAAACGGTTAGGACTGCCTCATTCTGTTTCATTTGATGCTCGTATACCAGAAAATCACAGTTTAGCACATTTAAATGTGGCTAATGAATCAGAGACAATGTATATGCATGCATCTGTAGATGGCGGGTCGAGTTTATCGACGCGTCCTGCTTCAAATCCATCGAGTATTCCTGCTCATATTGGAGGACCATCAAATACACTAAACACTGGTCAGTCAGGCTCCATGTTTACCACTGAATCATCCAATATATCAAATGAATAGCAGGGGAAAAAACAAGATCATACAGTAGCGTCATCCACAGAAGGAGTCAAATTGTGGCCATTTCTAGAAAAGGTGACCATCGTAGCAGCTTCAAGCCACTCTGCATCAAGACAGCCCATTCACCTGAGACTTGGGAACAGTTTGAGAAAACTCATGATCAAAACTGATCCGCCAAGAAACCAGCAGATTGATATCAAAACTCAAAGAAAGATTTTTAGAGATGATACCAAAGTAAATCTTGAAAGGGGAAGTTTGGGCATTAGCGCAGATACCATGCCAGTCATCCAAATTACTCCCGTATCTACAATTGTACAGATAAAAAGAAGTCAATCGCTTGGTGGGACTCCACATCAATCGATTTCTCAGACTCTACATATTAAAGTAAGTCACATATGACTGTATAGGACAGTGCCATTGTTTTAGAACTAACTTTAGCTATTGTTTAAAATGTAATATTTGGATGGGATTTACCTTTTCAGGCTAATTCTGCTCAGCAAAGACCATCGGCTGTATCTGATTCCATCAAAGAAACTACACAACTCTCCAACCCTCAGCAGCGTATAGCATCCCTCTGGTCTACAGGCTTTCATAACCCAACAAGAAGATTCTCAATTCCATCAGGGTTTCTCAGTAATGTCAGGCGATCATCTGTGCCCAATACAAGCGTGTCGGGTAAACCAGGCATTATGCACCATTTGTTCAAGGAGCATCGAGTGCGTGCATCTGATGAGCCAAGTCATGGAACTCATATTGGCGATGGGAGTTTACAGAAAGTAGTGTATGGCGGAGATGTTAGTGTGTCTACTACAATCAAAATTCATTCCAGCTTGTCTTTGCCTCATCTTTCTTCACAGCACGATCCTACGCTTAATACACGAGGACAAAAAGGATGAGAGTGCAGAAAAATAACGAGTATATACTGCCAAACTATCAACCCTAGATCAGTATGCTGTGAGCAGTTTTTTGGACTTTTAAATGCAATTCTAGTTTTAATTCGTTGTACTCTACACTATGTGTTATGCATGGTTTGAATGCGTATCTTGTTTTATTCATTGCTGTATTCATGTAAAGTGGAATATTTTATGTATTTATCTTGCAGTCATTACTCTGGAATAAACAATGGTTAAATATTTGTACTTTTTACCACGAATTGCTTTGAACATTTTCAGTATTTGGAATTTAATCAATTTGAACATTTGAACATTTCTTGGCGTTGTGTGAATACGGCAGTGAAGCTTGATAATAATCCAAATCACATGATTTACATGAGGATATGAACACATCAAACTTCAATTCTGGCATGCCTTTAGTTTTTATTCAAATGTCAGAATTGCGTCAACGTCTAGTTGGTGGAATCAATTCTGCTACTGGTGGTTCTGGGTCTACTGGCATCTTATCGGACCTCAAAAAATACGATGCATATGCTAAACCACTAGATGATTTTCGTATCAGAACTATTAGTGGTGCTTTAGGTAGTATTTATTCTCCTGGTTCATTCACTCCTCCAGATCTTGCATTGTTTTGTGCCAGATGTCTTATTCTCTAGTCAGTGCGAAGCTGCATTGATTTTGAACTGTTTATCAGTGATGCTCACCTTTTAATTGTGCTCATGTATAAATAAATTGATGGTCATCTCAGTCACTGTGGTCTCTACACTGGTCATCTTATTCCTGACCTTTTCAGAGTTTACCGATTGGTATCAAAAAGAAATGCTACCCAGTCTCGAGGTCGATAAAGGTCGCAAGGAAAAGATGAATATCAACCTCAATGTCACTTTTTATCATATGCCTTGCTATTGTAAGTATAGAAAGGTGTATTGTTTTCAAGCTGTTTCTGTCATCTAATCTTCAACTCCGACTTGTTTTTGAATCAACTAAACGTATATAGTATTAAGCGTCGATGTCATGGATGTTTCTGGAGAGCATCAAAACAATCTACCACATTCAATGCACAAGGTTCGTATTGACCAACTGGGCAACTTACTTGAAAAACAAAAAAGTGGTAAGTCTTGGTTTATTTTAAATCTTTCAAGTTGCGAGTATGCATCTGATTACTTCATTTGGATTGTTTGTAAACCGTTCTAGAACTTGGAAATACCAATTCATCTGGTGTAAAAAAGGAAATTCGCGATATGGCTCTAGATCCAAAATACTGTGGTAGTTGCTATGGCGGTGTTGCTCCAGAATCAAAATGCTGCAATACTTGTGAGCAAGTTCAGGAAGCTTATGAACGAAGCGGGTGGTCTTTTACTGACCCTGACTCTATTGAACAGGTAGTTTAAAGTGCTGAATAGTCTTGTATTGTGTTTATGTATCAATAAGCTATACACTCTTTGATTGGTATTAACAGTTTTTGGATTGGAATCAATTGTAAATGCTAGTGCGTGCGTGAAGGATGGTCAAAACGGATGGAAACTCAAATAAACGAAGCTTGCAATATATATGGTCATATTGAAGTTAACAAGGTGCAAGGAAACATTCATTTTGCACCTGGCCACAGTTTTCAGCAAAATGCTTTGCATGTTCACGATCTACACGACTATAATGCTCCCAATGGATCATTCAACTTCAAACACACAATCCATGAACTTTCGTTTGGTGAAAGCAGCTCATTTGTTAATCCACTTGACACTGTAACCAAAACACCGCCAACAAAGTATTTTTCATATCAGTACTACATCAAGGTTGTTGGCACTGATATCAGCTATTTGAATGGATCACAGTTGACAACAAATCAGTTTTCTGTTACTGAACATGAGCAAGATGTGACGCCTCTTTTTGGAGCTCTCCCCATCGGCATGCCAGGAAAGTGTCAATTTTGTCATTGTATTTACTTTTAACCAAGTCTAACCTTTTTCATTATACCTACTGGTACTTGATAACTAAACAATAATAGGAGTGTTTTTCAACTTTGAAATATCGCCCATGTTGGTCAAGTTTAAAGAGTTTCGCAAACCATTTACTCATTTTTTGACTGATCTGTGTGCGATTATTGGAGGTGTATTCACTGTTGCTGGTATGATTGATGCACTTTTATTTGCCACGCAGCGCAGTATTCAGGCAAAGGTGGAAATTGGCAAGAATACGTAATTTTCATGATCTATGCCAGTCACTTGGACTGATTCACTGCACGGTTTCTGTTTGCTTTACAACTACGCGAGTCTATTTTACTAAATAAACTTGTAAATGGTATACTTGCGACATGTTGTAAGCTCAGTTTTCGTGGATAACCAGCATTTAAGTTGAATGGTTTGGTTCAGTCTTTCAATAGCACTACAAGACATCTACCTAAAGATAATATTGCATGCCATGCTGGCCCAATGCAAATATCTTGTTGACAGAACAACCAACAAACGCAAACATTTTACACGTGACAAGGTGTTTGTAAAATAGACTAAAAGTAGATATAAATACTACATAATCAGTTTTATTTCAATTTTAAACTGCTGTATTTATTCGTACTGTGAGAATAGCATTTTATTCCAACCATGGCCGAGTTTAGAAAAACTGAATTCAGTGAAATTCAGGACTCTACCATTGACATTGACCCTACACCTACTGGTGATTTTGAAGACGTCAATGTGGTTCCTCCCTCTGAAAGGTTTAGCTGGAACCCTTATGATTGGTACTTGGGCATTAAGAAGGAGACTCAAGAGTTTAGTTTCGAAATGGACGAAAAAAAGCGTGTTGTAAGTTTTTGCTGAGATTTGATGAAACTGATGGTTTAGTTTGTACTAGTCAAGACAGTATATGTATAGATGTACTCTGTATTTCTTGGTTTCTTCATCTTGAATGAATATTGGGTCGTGTTCAGCTCGTTACGCGTCTGAACCTATTCAGATGTTGGATACATTAACTGACATGTTTTGCGTGTCTACATGTAGATGTTTCGTGCTATTTTTGGTGAAGGATTAGTCACATTTCTTTTTCTTTTTATTGTTGAGGCAACAGCAGTCAACAACGGTCGACAAGCCAATCCAGAAAATCTCGTTCTTGGGGCACTTTCTACAACCTTGGCATCTGTAGCTCTTATCTATTCTTTTGCAGACGTGTCAGGAGCTCATTTTAATCCTGCTGTCACCTTTGCTACTGTAATTACTGGCAAAGTATCAGTGCGTAAAGGACTGGCGTTTATTGGTATCCAACTCTTGGCATCAATACTATCTACCCTATTTTTATTTGCTGTCTTTCCTGGTGTCAATGGCGGTGGTGTTTGGAACATCCCAGAATTTTTAGTTGTAGATATCGATTCTAGTGCACATCTTGCTCAGGCGTTCTTTATGGAGCTTATTCTCACGTTTATCCTTGTTTATGTCATTTTTGCTACTGCTTTTGATACGGGTATGTTACTGATCTGTTTTCCCGTTTTAAACTAGAAATCAACAGTCTTGTTTTTGACTTGTTATTACCGATTTATTTTTGAATAGTTGATACCAAGGGTGTCAAAGTAGCTACGGCTGGAGGAGAGAAAAACAAGTCTTCTGGCAACAACCTTACAATCTACACGACATCAGGTACAACCAAGGCAGGATTTGCTCCACTGGCGATTGGGTTTACACTTGGATTTCTTGGATTGATTGGTGGATCTGTATCTGGTGGTGCATTCAATCCAGCCCGTGCATTTGGACCTACTCTCATTTCAGGTCAAGGCTGGACTCATCATTGGATTTACTGGGTTGGTGATTTAACTGGTGCTGCGTTGGCTGGATGGGTACAACACTTCTTTGCTCATGAGGCAGTTCAACATTCAGCCTCTGTTCGAACCAAGACTGGTGCGCTAGAAGCTGCTGCTGCTGAACGCGTTGCCCTCAATGCCAATATTGCCAATTCACAGGCAATTTAATGGATAAAGGTTTACAGGTGTTAAAAGAGAATAAAAATGGGACATGAATAAAGAATTGTCAGCAACCATCACCATCAGCGTGTATTGTGTGTTTAGAAAGTACTCTTAATTCAACCTCACAGGTGTGGTTGTATAATATTCTTTTTCAAATATCAGTATATTGTTTATTTGCTGATTTGAATGGCACGAGTGTTTATCCATTGTGTTTTGTGACCATATTACTGGACAATCTACTACTATTCTCGATTGAATACAAGACAATATCACTCGGTTGATTTTGTTCTAACACAAAAGCATCATTATTCCACCTATATAGTCTGTACATTGACTTGAAACACTTGCTCCCAAATGGCTGCAACATCAACCTGTTTAGTGTTGTCAAAATTGGTTCAAACATGATGAAGTTGAGTTGCTAAACTATAAATACTTTTGCGTTCCCATTCCTTTTGTCTTTAACTGTAAGTTGTGCTTGTAAACCCAATCATCAAATATACTTTTGGTATTTATCGTCGAGTTTTTAATTGGAGCTTCAATTACTTTGATATTCGAATAAACAAGCATTTATTAGATGGATATGGACAATAGGTGTTTAAATATAATACAAATTAAAAAATCAGACAAACTAATGACTCTATCCAACTAAAGCTGGATACATTTGATCTGCAGCTAAAACCTGTATCTACGCTTTGGCTTTTATCGGATGATACAGTTAAATATTTAAAAGTAGTAGACATGACATGCTTTACAGCCCACCATAAATCATCTACTATAAAATGTACAGTGGATTTTAACATTCTATACAACAGAGATGTAAATGAATGTAAATGCTTGGCTTGAGCTCGACTGCAAGCAGCATGTATCTCATTACAAAGCAACCGACCCTGAGCATGTCTGTTGAACCAAATCAAACATTTTGAATCAATCTCGGCATAGGCTGAATGCGTGGGTTTACCTGCCAAGTTTAGTGCGAGATGAATGGATATGTACGGCAGCATTCCTAGCATCCAGCCCTGATTAAACAAATTCTCGAGGATCTCATCCCAAACTCCGCCATGAGTAACTATATAATCGATGATGCAGGAATGACGATTGCACGATGCTTGATGGGCAGCAGTGATCAATGTACCAAAGTCTTTGACTCTGGGCAAGAGATATGCAAATATATCCAAATGACCGCGCGTAGCAGCTTGAACAAGTGCATTCTGAATATAAAAGTGATCAACACCTATACCCTTTTCAATGATTACTTTGACAACTGGGTAATGATCGGGGAAAAAGGTTGATACTAACAAGTCTTGACACGTCACGATAGGGTCTGATGTTTGTTGGTCATGAAGCATCTGATCAATGAATTGAGCATGTCCGTTTGTAGCAGCAACATGAAAGGCTCGACGAGCAGCACGAATGTTTCCTTTGAAAAGCAGCACGGCAGTGTGGTAATGTCCATTCCTAGCAGCAGGCTCAGGTCCATCAATTTCATCTATACTGTCATCATCACACAGATTGTGTTGATCAGCATATGTCATGAGTTCCAAATTACCACATGCCGCTGCGTGTTGTTTAAGATTGATAAAACCGGGAGAGAGATGCAACGCAGTGTTGTTTTCAGACAAAAGCTGCCAGATGATTGAGTCATGGTTGCGCTGTAAAGCCAGTTGGATGGAAGAGTCACTTGGCATAACATTGGGATAGATGCGTCTGAAAAGGGATACGAGCGAGGAATTACCGCCTTGGATTGCACCATTTAATGCGGCAGATGCTAAGCTGTCGTGATGGTCATGTGCATTTAAAAGTAAATGCTTGATAATATTGTAATGACCATTTGTAGCAGCAAGCATGCATCCGGAACATAATGTCGTGATGTCAAAAGATGGAGTCACACTCAATTCCAAGCAGCCCAATGCGCATGCGCACTCGAACAACAACTCCCGAATGCGCGTAGAAGAGGAATTATAATCCAACAGTTTGCATGCAATGTTGAAAATTCGACGTGCCACCACATTGGTTTCATCATAGGTGAGAGCGTCCATCGCATTTGTGGATAATTTCCTCACAAGACTATGGAGGGTGTTGAGAAAAGCAATACTGGAGTCGGGGTTGAGATGGTCGAGGTCCAACAAGGTACTCAAAGGGGACCAAGGAGTGTTGGTAAGCAATCGAACAACATTGCGTACACTGTGTGATTGAATGCATAGTGATTCCCATTCAAGCGAAAAATTGGGAAACTGTTTTAGTAAAGCAGTTGCCTTGAGAGGATCATTGTAGGCGAAACATCCAGCAAAAATAAGTCTAAGTACAGGAAGGGAAAGTGGTTGCTGTAGTCTGTTATGTATGTACTGAGTGTATGCACCAGCGTATGCGAATATCTGATTATGGATAAACCAAGGTAACAATGCGATACGATCAAGTAAGCGTGAATTGATGCAAGGATTTGGTGTCATGCAATGAATTTAAAAAATAGCGAGTGTGTAGAGAAGAGCGAGTATTTATAACAAATTTGATGCGGTTCAAGTATCAACCCGAAATGGTAGTCGGAATGAGAGTTTCAAGCTATTTGATTGGAACAACGGAACAAAAGATTACAGAGTTGACGGAAATAATCAATATCGGAACCTCACGAGTTTGCCGAGCCACTCGATTTAATTTAAATTTACATTTCAAATTATTTAATTCATGAACCAACTCAATCTATTCAATTCATTACAATTTATATTAAAACTCATGACAGTTTATTACAATTTATATTAAAATTCATTAAAATTCATGACAGTTTATTGTAAAAACTCCATCATAAACACGTGACTTTCAACTGATCAAATTTCAAATTTATTTGAAACTCAAACTTGACCGCCAAAATGCAACTTTATAATTTAACGCTGCAGCAGAGCGAGGCCATCACTTGCTCCGTCTTGGGAAACTTTTCTGGCATCAAGTCTCAAGAAATCGTAGTTGCGCACACTTCTGTTCTTGAACTGCTTAGACCCGATCCTTCCACTGGGAAAATAGTTTCTCTTTTATCGCATCAAGTGTTTGGTTTGATTAGATCTCTTGCTGCTTTTCGTCTGGCTGGTGCTTCTAAAGGTGTGTTGATCAGTCCTTGATATAAATTAAACTTTGATCATTAATGCTATTTTCTGTATTCAAACACTTGTATTCAAGATTATCTGGTTGTTGGTTCTGATTCTGGACGCATTGTCATTCTGGAATATAATCCTGCAAAAAACACATTCGACAAGGTGCATCAGGAAACCTATGGCAAGACTGGTGCTCGTAGAGTTGTTCCTGGTCAATATCTTGCGGCAGATCCAAAAGGTCGTGCTGTCATGATTGGTGCTATTGAAAAACAGAAACTTGCCTATATTCTCAACAGAGATTCTTCTCTTAAACTCACCATTTCCTCTCCTCTGGAAGCACATAAAACTGCTATAATTTGCCATGGAATTATTGGTGTTGATGTTGGATACGAAAATCCCATTTTTGCTAGCATTGAAGTCGACTATTCTGATGCAGATCAGGACCCTACTGGAGAAGCTGCTCGAGATGCTGAAAAAATGCTCACATATTATGAATTGGATCTTGGATTGAATCACATTGTTCGTAAATGGACTGAAAAGATTGACTTTTCTGCCAATCATTTAATTGCTATTCCCGGTGGTGATGATGGTCCATCTGGTGTACTGGTCTGTTCTGAAGGAAGAATCACTTGGAAGCATATGCAAAAACCCTCATTTTGCGTTCCTATTCCTCAAAGACCAGATCCTCTCACATCTGGTATTGATCCCAACGGCACAACTTCCACAGCAGTCATACCTGGCACCCAAAACAAGGTCATTGTTGTTTCTAGTGTTGTTCACAGACTCAAGCGTGGATTTTTTGTTCTTGCTCAAACAGAGGTTGGCGATGTTTTCAAAATCACTGTCGAGTGTACTGCCGACTCGAGCGGAAATGCTGGCCAAGTTCAAGCCATCAAAATCAAATACTTTGACACTATCCCCGTTGCCGTTAATCTATCCTTGTTAAAATCTGGATTTCTTTTTGCTGCCAGTGAATTTGGAAACCATTATCTGTATCAGATTGAGAACCTGGGTGATGATGACGAGTCTCAGGTCGAGTACAGCAGTGTGGATTTTCCTCAAGGCGATAGTCTTCCAGATTCTGACAGTATGCCTGTGGTTGCATTCATTCCTCGCGAACTTCGTAATCTTGCACCTGTAGATGAAATGGAATCCCTTTGTCCTTTGATTGATGCCAAGGTTTTGAACTTGACTGATGAAAACTCTCCACAAATCTATGCTCTTTGCGGTCGCGGATCAAGATCCACATTTCGAATCTTGCGCCATGGTCTAGATGTATCTGAGATGGCTGTATCCGAGTTGCCCGGAAACCCAAATGCTATTTGGACGGTTCGTCGGTCAGTCAGCGATATATATGACTCTTATATTATTATTTCATTCATCAATGCTACCTTGGTTTTGTCTATTGGTGAGACTGTCGAGGAAGTCACCGACACTGGCGTTCTTGCTACAACATCCACCATTACTGTTGGTCAATTGGGAGAAAATGCTCTTGTTCAAGTTTACCCACAAGGTATTCGGTATATTCGTGCAGATAAACGAGTCAGTGAATGGAAAGCGCCTACAAACCAATCCATTGTTTCTGCTGCATGCAATCAGCGCCAAGTTGTTGTTGCACTTTCAAACAACGAAATTGTATACTTTGAGCTGGATGTTAGTGGCCATTTAAACGAATTTCAGGATCGCAAGGAGATGTCTAGTCGAGTTTTATGTTTGTCACTGTCTCCAATTCCTACAGGAAGACTCCGTGCAAGATTTTTGGCAATTGGATGTGCAGACCTTACAGTGCGTATCTTGTCACTTGATCCAGAGTCATGTCTTCATCCTTTGAGTATGCAAGCGCTCAGTGCTCCGCCAGACTCGCTTGCAATGATTGATATGCCTGATCCTACTACTGGCGTATCCAACTTGTTTTTGAACATTGGTCTTGCCAACGGCGTATTACTTAAGACGTGTGTGGATTCAGGCTCTGGTAATATGTCGGATACTCGCATGCGATTTCTTGGTTCTCGCGGAGTGAAGCTGTTTTTACTTAAAATTCAAGGAGAAACTGGATTGCTTGCACTTTCTAGTCGTCCATGGATTTCTTTTACGTATCACTCTCGATCTAAACTGATGCCACTATCGTATGAATCTCTCGAGTATGGATCCAGTTTTTGCTCTGAACAGTGCACAGAGGGTATTGTTGCCATTACTGGAAACACTTTGCGAATTTTAAACACAGAAAAACTGGGTAGTGTGTTTAAGCAAGCGTCTATTCCGTTAAAATACACTCCTCGCAGGTTTATTTTTGATCAGGTTAGCCAAAACTTTGTTGTGATTGAGTCTGATCATGGTGTGTTTTGCCCATCTGATCGTGCAAAGATTCTTGAAACAAAAGCCACACTGGATGCAGATGAGGGCACTATTCCTGAAGAACTTGCTGTTGAACAGTTTGGTCATTCCAAAGCTGGTCCAGAAAGATGGGCCTCTTGTATTCGAGTTATCAGTCCTATACATGGCGAAACGTTACATTTGGAAGATCTTGACGATAACGAGGCCGCATTTTGTATTTCCTTTTGTATTTTTCAATCCAGTCTTACCACTACACATATTGTGGTGGGTACGGCGTCCAACGTCAATCTATCCTCATCATCATTCACAGAGGGATACCTCCGTGTTTACAAGCTGGCTCCTGATGGAACAAGTCTGGAGTTTTTGCATAAAACACCCATTAAAGGTATACCTAAAGTCATGTGCTCATTCCAAGGTCGTCTTCTTGTTGGTGTCGGTAGTCTCTTGCGTATATACGATTTAGGCAAAAAGAAAATGCTTCGCAAGTGCGAGTGCAAGGGATTCCCAACGACAATTGTTACCCTGCATACCCAAGGCAACCGCATAATTCTTGGCGATGCACAGGAATCAGTCCACTATGCCATGTACAGAGCTTTTGATAACCGTATTGTGATTTTTGCTGATGATACTATTCCACGATGGGTCACTGCTACATGCATGGTTGATTACGATACAGTGGTTGGTGGAGATAAAATGGGTAATATTTTTGTTAATCGGTTGTCTGCCGAGGTATCCAAAGGAATTGATGAAGATACTACTGGAAATCAAGCCATTTTTGATCGTGGATATTTGCAAGGTGCTCCACACAAGGTACACTTGCATTCTTGGTGCAAAAAGCCAATTAGTATGAGATTTGTCTTTTTGATACTAAATATATTGTGCTTGGTATCTAGGTTCACCACGAAGCGGATTTCTTTTTGGGTGAAACGCTCACCTCTTTGACAAAAACATCGCTTGTCCCTGGAGGTCGCGAGATTCTTCTCTACACAACCCTAATGGGAGGCATTGGTCTTCTCATTCCCTTTATCTCTAAAGATGATGTAGACTTTTTCCAAACACTAGAGATGACGATGCGTAGTGAATGTCCACCACTCTGTGGTCGCGACCACCTTGCTTACAGATCATTCTACACACCTGTTCATGCCATCATTGATGGTGACTTGTGTGAGATGTTCAACGTTATGGTTGGGGATAAAAAACGTGGGATTGCAGAAAGTGTGGATCGGAGTGTTGCCGATGTTGGTAAAAAACTAGAGGATATGCGCACTCGGGTTGCTTTTTAAGATATGAAATGAATGTGGTTTTCAAGACCGTTTAAACGGTAATATAAAATGAAGTATGATTTACAGCCGTATTCCACGTAGCATTAAATAAAAAAAGGTAGATTTCAATTTAAAGTGGTATGAATTGATGGTGATAACTGGTTATTTATTATTTTATACGATTCCAAATTATCTCAGTCAAATCTATTGTCAATGACTGAAAGCTGGTTCTGTTTAAAAATATATCAATCAAACAGAATATGCCTGCTAACACGTGGAGAATCTTTCAAACAGCAGTGCAAACCAATTGTCGAGCATACGCAACTATACTGGCAAGTGTTGGTTCTTGTCACGAAATCGGTAGCTTGAAAATATTGATGGGTTTAGGATGGTTGATTTTGGTGAATTTGATCATGCAAGGTTTTCTTTTTTGAGATGAGGGGTTTGTACAGTCTTTCGTATATCTTTGAGAATAAAAGACAGCGTTTTTTGAGATGTTCTTACATCTTTTAAACTTTTTACATCAACTTGCCCATTGCTTTTTACCATGTTGGGATTGCTTTTCAAGTAGTTTCGTAGCCAATCAATCAAATGGTCTTTATCCAAATACGCGCTCAAGCCCAGATGAGTAGATATGCAACTCAAATCGTTATACAATAGATTATTTAAACTGCACGTTGCAAAAACATTCCATGTGGGTTTAGCAATCAAATTTTACTGATTAGTTTTTTTGGTTTTGTCCATTTAAAATTTTTAGTTGCAAAACTTACTCTTTAACCATGATGGTGGTTTGTAAAAGAGGGTTATTTGATGTGTGATCATAAAAATCCGACTTTTGAAAATCAATAGCACCCTCTTTGGAAACAAGATATGGATTGTCTTTTAGAAGCTGCTCTATATCCTGAATATGTTGGATTCGATTCTTGTGATAAATTTCTCCCAAGTGGGTAAAAATGGTAATCAGCCGTGGAAAGCTCAGTGACGATAGACTAGATTATATTGATTTCAAAGATGACAATATATGATGAATATTGAGCCTCACAAGATACAAAGTGTGAATCAAGCAGCCAATGTCAAAATTTGAAAAAGTACCAGAAAAAACTGACCATTTGATGTGAATAGGTTTTTCTGATGCAATAGGTTTGCCATAGGGTGTACTTGGAGGTACAGGTAGAGAAAAGATGCCACCGTTTTTGGGTAGACGTATGTTTTTTTGCAGAATATAGTCGTATATATATTCTAGATAATCTCTTTTGGAACGCACCACCGCTATTCCAAATAGATAGCATAGCGATTCCAACCAATAGCGCTCGATATATGGATGACTTGATTAGGGTTAGAGCAGTCGAAAAAAAACAATCATAAACAATAGTATACCTGTTTAAATCTAGAATGTTGCAGCCGTTATCTCCTTTATCAAATACCCGCTGCAAATCTAATGATCCATCCAAGCCCAACAGATGCGGGTTAAACCAAAGATGTGCATTGATATAGTTTGAAAGCTCTGATGTTGTTTTGGCCACACGTATATCGTGTTCAATAAATATTTTTTGTACTTGCTGATGAGAACATTGCTTTAACCTATTTAAATATATTAGATTAAACCATTCAAGATTTACAGCACGGAGTGATGAATTTTAACAAGACATGCTTCATACTTTGATTCGAGTAGTTGCATATCACTATTTGTCAGCCTGGATTTAGTAATGTCTTTACTTGGCAGTCCAAGTTTTTTAAAAATGTCGTTTATGATTGTTGGATTGGATTTGCTTTTCAGGATAAAAACCATTACACTTTCCATGAATTCTTCCTTGCTGTTACTGATGGATATTTCAAATACCGAGCATAGAGCATATATGATGAATTTTGGATAGTCTTCAGGCCTAGATATTCACAAAAATAGTTGGTTGTTTACATACTGATAAGCAAGATTTGGTAAGCTACCAAGCAAGACGTACCAGGCAGTTGACAGTTGATTGACAACCAGTCCTGGAGCCTTTAAATTAATGGTTCCATCTGAATTTGTAAATGAAGGATTTGACATGATGTGTTTTTTTAATGATTGTACGAGTTCCTTGGTTGATTTAATGGGTAAAAGTCCTGTGAGTTTTGTCAATTCATCTTTAGACAAAAGTGATAGACCTTTCCAGCTATATTTAGAATGTATGTTTTACAACTGGAATTAGCATAAATGACACTACCAAAAAAGTGTTGATATTACCTTTTTAGAAACATCGAAGTGACCGCTGTCTGGACGACTGGATTCTGAAGTTGTAAATCATCCTCGACTATTTCTGATTCCTGGATTCGAGTTTGATTGGATGATTTTAACCCTGTATGCTTTAATATTGTTTTATACTGTCGATGTTTTATTGATGGTTTTGTTCTATTACACAATATAAAATCAACACATGAGATTGAATATAGAACAATTATTTCAAACCAAGACTGCTCAACTGATTGTGTGAACTGATGGTCAAATGTGATTTATAATGCAATCTTTTGCATGAATGCATGATTTCTATAAAGGATGCTCGATATACGCAGAGAGCATGAGCATTCATGCTCTGACAGGCTTGTTTGATCATTATCATATTTTATAAAATGTAACAAAATAAGGGTGTCAAAATGCATGATAAACAATCTCATGTTTGATTGGCTCCAATTCTTATCCAATTTACTGTGCAGCGTGCTTTTGAACCCATAAAGTTTGCTGACTTGACATGGTCTCAATCGTCTGGCAGTAACATTGCGAGTTACTGTGTATTGTCTAGAGTCGACACTGCAGAACCATGTTTGATTCTCGACTGGGTTTAATAGTGAATATTGTAAATTCCATTGAAAAACTCGGCTTTTAATAGGAAACCAACACATTTGATTATTCAAGACAATTACTGCAAGATGATGCTCTGTTTGGTGTGAAGACAATTGAAAAATAAAGGTTTAGATTTCATGCAACTTCAATTCCTTGTCTGGCATTAATCTATTCAAGTCATGTCAATTCTATTATTGGGACTAGATGCTTATAACAAGACGGTTCCTAATCCAAATAATGATATTTTGAAAGAATTGGTACTTGTTGTATTCATGTTTAGAATTAAACTGCAGTAATGGCTTACATTGGCTTCATATCAACAATATTTAGGGCCCAGAGAATGTTGCGATTGCTTCACTCATGTTGATTATTAATGGTAATTTGCTATGGTCAGCAGTGCAGTTGTATTGCTATTGATGCTCATTCATGTTGTGACTGTCTTTTATCCAGGTCTCATCTCAATGTATTTTGGTCTTGGGTTGGAAATCACTATTTTTATATCTGCACTTCGGTATGACTTGTTGTTTGAACTCGAGTTGAAACCAATGACTAAATCAAACCACCCTTGTATCTAGATGTGTTGTCCAGCTCACAATTCTTGGATATATTTTAAAGCCAATCTTTGATATAGACAGTCCATTTTTTGTACTGGCTTTAGCAGGTAAGCTACTCATGACTATAGTCTAATTATGATCAAGTGTGATCAATCTGTACTTGGAGTAATTAAAATTTTAATGTTACTGCTTTATTTTAGCACTATTGGCTATTATTTCAGCATCAGAGATTGTATGGGGCCGTACACCCTATCGCCATCAATTTATGTTCCTCTCAGTGCTGCTTTCCATTGCCTCTAGCACTTTTATCATCAGTTGGATTGGCAATGCTTATGCCATTCGTGCAGATCAATGGCTTTCTGCACGACAATTTATTCCCACCATGGGAATGGTGCTTGGCAATTCCATGTCTGCTGTCGCTATTGGGCTGAGTAGTGTCATGACCCAGCTAATTGATCAAAAAGATCGTATTGAAATGCATTTGTCTTTTGGAGCATCACGATGGGAAGCTGCTCGACCTGTTTGTGTCGAGGCCATTAAGCTTGCGCTGCTGCCTACTATAAATTCAATGAGCATTATTGGACTTGTTTCTATTCCTGGGTAAATACACTGTTTAACCCTCTTGTGGCTTAACACATGATTCTGATATATGCTAATCCATTCAAACTGTGTTGATGATGATTCAAGAATGATGACGGGTCAGATTCTTGGCGGATCCAGTGTTGAAAATGCTGTATACTACCAGGAAATTATCATGTTTATGATTACTGCTTCTTGCTGCATTTCAACAGTGGCAGCCGTCCTTACAGCCGTATTTGTAATATTTGACGACAAGGCGCGATTGAGAATAGACTGGGTTGTCAAGAGTCGGGGCAAAGCTGACTATAAGAAAATGTTTTCTGGTTATGTTATGCGAGTCAAATCTTTGTTTAGTGCAAGGCGATCAAATAGAAACGGCAGTTCTACCGATACTTTGTCTGCCGAATGCGATCCTCTTTTGCCCATAAGCACTTGAGCTTTTTACTGCCATTTGACTAGAGCGCTACCAACTATCTTGCTAGATTTACAATCAAGGTCAAGGCAGTTTTTTTGGACTTTTAAATACAATTCTAGTTTTAATTCGTTGTACTCTACACTATGTGTTATGCATGGTTTGACTGCGTATCTTGTTTTATTCATTGCTGTATTCATGTAAAGTGGAATATTTTATGTATTTATCTTGCAGTCATTACTCTGGAATAAACAATGGTTAAATATTTGTATTTTTTACCACGAATTGACTTTGAACATTTGGTCATTTTGTACAAGATTCAAGAATGAGCAATATGGAGTGTTGTGTAGAATAACACGAGTGTTTGAAAATACTGCATGCCATTGCTGTGTTCTAATATCAAATATGTTTGCAATCTAGTACAAGAGAACATCTCGGCAATACAACAGCTGCTTCCATACCAGCCATCAGCAAAATGTCAGTAAACTCCATTAAAAGTTTAAAGAGCACAATGTTGTACACTAGACATACCAATCATTTCATGCGACCAGCCATTTATTATAAATTAAAACCGTTTAATATTCTATTCTACGTGAATACGACTGTAAATCAATTTTTTAATCGGGTGTGAGTCATTTTATGAAAATACCATTTACTCTACATATTTGATCGAATAGTTGTGCGTGGATGTCCACGTGAAAAGCTATTAATCGATCGGAATATATCACATAGAGTGTATCTATATTTGTATATGTTATTTACACAAATGTATTTTATCCACTCAATTGAGCATACATTTTCTGATCATTTACAATGAGTTTGAATTCGCTGAATATAGTGGGAATGTCTCTTTGTGGAATCTCTATAGGAGGCCATTTGATTATTCTCAAGCGTTTAGCCCTTGACTTGTTTTCCAAAAACCACGCAGGTCGTACGCTCAAGCAGGCCTTGTTTGTTCTCAACATGTTGTCGATTATCTTGCAATTGATTCAAATTAGTATAGCATCAATGTACTCGGGAGTTCCATTGCCACGTCAAGATACGCTTCATATTATACGTGGCATTTTATCCGGGCTTTCTATTGGTGGGGTTGGATGTCTTCAGCTTGAGATTCGTATTATTTTTAGTTCGTTTTTCAACAAAAGTGTGCAGCATTGGCACTTTTGGACAGATGCCAACAAGACACGAATTCGTGTTGCAGTCATTCTCTTGCATCTCATTGTATTTTGGCCAGAATATATCAAGTTTTATACTGCTCCATGGATCCAAACAGTACGTTTCAACATTTACGTCGAGTCATTTATATTGGTTCACGATAATTTATTTTTCTAATATCTCGATAGTGGGAATTTATCGGTGTTTTTATCAACGTAACCATTGTGATTGTTACAAGTTTCTCTCAAGCCATTATTATAATACGAAAGTTGGAGAAACATCAAGCTGGACCAGCAACTCAACAGCCAACGTGGACACGCAATCGGCTTGCCACTTTTTTAATCTTGACATTTATGGTAAACTTGGCTGGAGTCGTGGCCATTTTTTTGGAAGCCATTCATCTCAACACCACCAATGATCCAAATGAACAGATCCGAATGATCTTGGATGCCATTGCAATATCGTGTATTGGCTTTGAGCTAGTATGCGAGTCATACATTATTGTCAGGGTTGTCGATATTGTGGCACATTCCAACTCTGACCCAAGTATAAGTGCCAACGAAAAAACTATATCAGTAATGGAGTTTCAAAAATCGCAGTGCATTCCGGTCACACCATTTCAAGCACTTTCCGTCATTTCAAAAAATCATGACCGTTCAAATTTGGTAAACTATCTTTCCAATTATCCTTGGCCTACAGATCCAGACAAGACCCAAACCACTGAAGAAAGTGACCAGTTTGTTTCAACTAAAACTGCAAGCATCTAGATTTTTCAATAAAATCATTTTGCATTGGATTTGTGCTTTATTGGTTGGGGGTTTACCGCCATATTCATATAAATAAAACGCTAAACAAGGCAGCAAGTGTATAATAGTATCATGAAATGATTGTCAATTTACCGTACAGTATTGTGCCATGAACTGTTTGACAAGGCATTCACATTACAGTTTCAGTCAGCCCCATTTGTCCGACTCTTCAAACTGAAAGTTACAAGTAAATATTGAGTAATTGACAGAAAACACCAATTGGATTGCTGAATGTGTAATCCTTGTTTTGTTTAACTAGAACGCAAGCATATTCGATATTTTAAAATACAAATACGAGTTTGATTGTGAATACCGTATGATGGACGTGTTTATTCAGGAACTGAGAATGTCATTTGTAGTGAGCACAAGCATCCAACTAGTCCTATCAAAAAACAAACAGTTATTATCAAGTACAAAGAGTGTTTCATTTATCTGAACACAATTCAGGGAGTGTCGGAATAAAGCACCTTTTTTTGACTGTAGGCTTTGTTTAAATATTCTCTGAATTTTAGTTACAGCTAGTGGCAATGGGATAAAAAGGGAGTTTAGCAGCCATGTATGTATTTGGCACAGCATTCCATACAAAAAATCTGCTGATTATCATTTTAGCTACAGTTTTGAAATCAGGGCGGGTGAAACCATATGTATTCACTTTTTGCGAAAGCATGCACTGAATTTCCTACACTCTGGATTATATTGCAGACGGAGGTGATAACATGATGTCACCTATTGCTTACAAGTCTGACGAGTTGATTGCAGATTCATTGGCAATGTGCATTGAGCGTCGTGGAACCATCACGCCAGCTGTTGAAGGTCGTTTCCCCAAAATCCGAGATTCTGATGCTTTATTTGAGCCCTGATCCATTGCTAAAACAGTTTGACATGATCGGTTCAACTCTTTCAAATGCATATTGTGTATTGCTTAAATAGATGCTATCTTGATGGTAATTCAAGTTCATCCTTTACAAATCTTAATAAACAAAAATACAAGGATTTATATGGTTTTTTGAATGACAGTCAATAGTCTAGTGTGTTGGATAATATTGAAATGGTTTGTTCAAGTGTAGTAGATCCAACACAGGTTGCTGGAGATGAAGGCGTGTTGCAGCCCTGATTGAGAGCCCAACAGCAGCAGGTGCATTTTTGCTTGCAATAGTGGCCCTTTGGTAGCTACACGAATAAATGACCAATAATTATTCAGGAATAAGCATTTGTATTGGCTGCATTTTCATAACAGCAATTGGTTCACTTTTTTGGCATCAAGGCATATACGCTAGCCAATAGTATGCTTGAGGTTATGCTAATAGTAGTAGTAAATGCGAGACTTGTCGAGATTTAATTCCATTTACAAATCACCCTTATACAGCTATCCAAGCATTCCATCTCTTGTTTTCAGCTGTAATTCAGGCTTACAGCCATATTCACGTCGACTGGAACACTGAATAAGGGAGTCGGTGCATAGTAAACAATCAGTCTCATGGTATACTCGTTTCAAATTCCACTAAATGTGCTAAACAGCACTGCCTTTGAACTCACTAAAGGTTACTGATTTCCATTGTATTCATTTCTATGTGGAGCAACTCAACAAATGCTCACATTACAACTTCAGGCAATCCCACTTGTTCAATCTCCAATTCTTCTTTCTTACAAACCAAACTTACAATCATTACTGAACTCGAATCCAAACGTATCTGAAATTCAGAATACAACAATGAGTGTGTGCAGAGTACTATTGACGACACCAAACCAGCCAAACTCAATCACCAAATTAGAATGGATCTGGTTCAAATTTGGTGATGGTATAACGTATGGCTATACAAAAAGGGAGGTTTAAAATGATAGTTGCATTGTATAATAGACTTTATGTTCAACTAAAAGTATTGATTTGTAGTAATCACTAAAATGTTTAATTATTGTATATTTTAAAGGCAGTCGTAAAATACAGAAAAATGACTAGTTTATGTCAACCAAACTTGGAGTGTCGGAATAAAAACAACTTTCCAATTATAGATCCTATTCAAATACTTTCTAAATTTAGTTACAGCTAGTGGCAATGGGATAAAAAGGGAGTTTAGCAGCCATGTATGTATTTCGCACAGCATTCCATACAAAAAATCTGCTGATCATCATTTTAGCTACAGTTTTGAAATCAGGGCGGGTGAAACCATATGTATTCACTTTTTGCGAAAGCATGCACTGAATTTCCTATATAAATGGCAGACTTCACGATATCAAACTACCATCATCCAAATCTCAATCATGAATTCTTCACTATTCTCAGTCATATTTGCTCTTGCTGTTAGCTATACTGTTGCTGTTCCAACAAAGGCTGGAACTTCAATTCGTCCAAACGGATTCGCACCCAACAAAATTACACTTGTTCATACAAATGGTGAGTTGAAATAGATGGATTGCTAAACTACGTTTCATCAAGTCATAGTTTGTAGACAATATGGTTTGAATATTAAGCTATTGATGACAATTCACGAAAATCTGTACTGATTTTATCATGTCACTGTTTTAGATATACACGCTCATCTTGACCAGTTTAATGTTGGCGGTGTGGACTGCTCTCAGGCAGAAATTGACGCAAACACTTGCTATGGTGGTATAGCTCGTATCAAAACAGCTGTTGACCAGATTCGAAAAAATGCCAAGGACGTTTTGATGCTGGATGCAGGCGATCAATTCCAAGGCACCATGTTTTTCAATACATTTGGTGGAAAGCCATCTGCTGAATTCATGAATGATCTGAAATATGATGCCATGTCTTTAGGAAACCACGAGTTTGATCGTGGTGTCGGTTATCTAGCCGACTTTATCAAATCACTCAATTTCCCAGCTCTTTCATCCAATATTGAGTTGACGACAGCGCCAAGGCTTAAAGATGCAGGTGTCGTGCCATATATCTACTTGGAAAAGTACTCTCTTGCCATTATTGGATACATTACCAAGACAACTGCAGAGATTACCACTGGAGGAAGGGATGTCAAGTTTTATGATCCTGTTGCGCCAGTCCAGAAATATGTCGACGAACTGCACAGCCAGGGCATTAAGCGTATCATTTGTGTTTCTCACAATGGATATCACCAGGACCAGTATCTTGCCCAAAATACCAAGGGAGTCCAGCTCATTGTTGGTGGACACTCGCACTCTCTTCTCTTAAAAGACACATCGCTTCCTAATGTCGAGGGTCTGTATCCAACTGTGGTAAAGAATCTTGAAGGAAAGGATACCTATGTGGTCCAGGCTCACCGTTTTGGCGACTATCTTGGATATCTCGAACTTGAATGGGATTTGTTTGACAACATGAAACCACCTAAAGGCGATCCCATACTTCTTGATCAACAGTTTACGCCCAATCCCGAATATCAAGCCAAAGTAGATAAGCTTCGTGAATCTTTTTCGAGTCTTTCTGAAAAAATTCTTGGCAAATCTTTGGGAGATTTCCTTGTTGAAGACTGCATTACTGGTGAGTGTGCATTTGGAAATCTAGTGACTGATTGTATGATTGAAAATCATAAAGAGGAAGGTGCTCAAATCGCCATGGTGAACTCTGGTGCAATCCGAGCATCTATTCTCAAGGGACCAGTGTCCCATGCCGATATCATGATCATTGCACCGTTTGGCAGTGTGGTCGCAAGTTTTAAATACTCGGGCAAGCAAATCATGAAACTTCTTGAAAACTCTGCAGCCATGTACAATCCCATTTTGAAAAAAAGTATCATTACTGTCCCTCAGTATTCTGGCTTGACGTTTGATTTTGACTCCAAGAAACCTATTGGTAGCAAAATCACCAAAGTTCTTGTAGGCGGTAAACCTTTGGAGATGGATACCTTGTACAATTTCTACACTCTGGATTATATTGCAGAAGGAGGTGATAACATGATACCGCCTATTGCTTACAAGTCTGACGAGTTGATTGCAGATTCATTGGCAATGTGCATTGAGCGTCGTGGAACCATCACGCCAGCTGTTGAAGGTCGTTTCCCCAAAATCCGAGATTCTGATGCTTTATTTGAGCCCTGATCCATTGCTAAAACAGTTTGACATGATTGGTTCAACTCTTTCAAATGCATATTGTGTATTGCTTAAATAGATGCTATCTTGATGGTAATTCAAGCTCATCCTTTACAAATCTTAATAAACAAAAATACAAGGATTTATATGGTTTTTTGAATGACAGTCAATAGTCTAATGTGTTGGATAATATTGAAATGGTTTGTTCAAGTGTAGTGAATCCAAGACATGTATGCTAATCCTGTGACGAGATCAAATCAGAATACTTTGTGTATATCGAGTTGATGGTGTTGGCGGGATTCCATCAAAGTCTCCCTAGTAACAACTCACAAGGCGGCGGAATCCCGTTAAAATTTCCAAATGATCGAGTGTCTTGGATTTGCCATGTTGAAAGTATTGATGTCGTAGTTTTGACGAATGAAATATTGTCATGATTGTCAGTTTCATACTGCATCATGCAGAATTGTAGTATAATGGTATATCATTGATATCAATTGTGTCGAAACAGGGCTGCTTGAAAGATTTTACTGTTGATATTTGGCCAACTGTTGTATGAACAAGCCATTGTCGTTATACCAGCCCCAACTTGAGACTAACCAGCTTTGGCAGCCCATTTCAACATTTTTTAATAGAAAAATCAAAGCTATCTAGTCCCTTAATTGTGTATCCTATTTCATCCAATAAGTTGAAGGGCTATATGTATAAAGGAACCTACACATGAGTATTTGTGTTATGTATACCTAAATAGAAGCCGAGTTGTCCCTGCATAAGCTTATATGTCCCTTATCCCTTGATCATGCTCTTAACTGTCGCAAAAGTACTTAAATAAAGGCAGTTTGTGGTCCATAACCACAACCAACCCATTCATTACCAAGGATTGACCTACTGAATTGACAAACTTTATCACATTCATTCTCATTGACAGGATGAAATTCATATCAGTTATTGTGTTGTCGCTATTGTCGACGACCATCAGTGCAGTAGTCATTGATCGTCCGTCTACCAGTGAATCAGAAGCTGTAAAAGAATGTTCAGCTCAAATGCAGCAACACACTGATGCTTGCTCTTCAACTGGAACAGAACAACAATCTACTGAAACCAATCATGATGTAGCTCAGTCGACTATAGATCTTGATGATTCAAACAGCTCTGCCGACGAGTCCAATGAATCACAGTCACCCTCTCAGTCCAAACAGTCAGATGATGCATATGGTGGTATATCTCATAGTGATGTTGAATCTCCTAAAGGTCGCACCTCGGAAAGTCGATGGTCTATTCCCACGCCTGAGCAAAAATCGGATAAACTCAAGAGACTCGAGAGAACCATGAAACATCTTGGTATGAAGATTCCAAGCGAAGTTGGAGAGGGATATCCACATAATATGAGCGATGAACTTTTTCAGATTCTGATGGATCATGATTGGAAAGGACATGACGTTCCTGATGGTATGAGAATGAATCAACGAAAGGCAGTATTGGGATCAAAATGGGAGCGCCACATGCTGGATCTTGAGCCTCCTGAAGAAGGATCAATAGAGGTTATATCTAAACCTACCCCACAATTAAAATCCAGCTTGAAATCAGGAAACACCGAGTTTATTCCTGGAAAACACGACCCAAAGCAAGGTAATTCTAGGGATTTCCTACAGCGGTTACTTCGCGATATCGGTTTAAAGAAACCTAAAGTAAGCTTTGCGACTGAAAATGAAATCTTTGAATATGAAAGTCAGCCTACTACATCAACAAGTGATTATGATGAAAGTCAACCTACTACATCAACAAGTGATTATGATGAAAGTCAACCTACTACATCAGCAAGCAATGAGAATGGAGAACAATCAACTCAGAAACGCAAATCAAAGTTCAAACTCAAAATCAAAACCAAGAAATTCGAACTACCAAAACTCAAAGTGTATAATAGAGCAGCATTTGGACACTAGACTGCTTAGTGGTCCGATTTCATCTTTTGTAAAACTGAAATCACAATACCAACAACTTTGTCTAGAGTGTGCTATATAATGGTATGTGTTGCATGATGAAACATTTTTTCTTATCTCGTTTGTCCTGTAACACTCGACCTCATTCATTCACTCATTCAATAAACGCTTTTTACTATCAATACAATAGTGTTTGATCATATTGTACCAATCGACCAGTATACGATTACTGAATCCATTATACTTTGGTATTTACCACTGCAAGTGTATACCGGAATATAGTCACATTGATACAGTCGATACTAACATGTCAACCATGTAAACCATGTTGCATGCATAGGGTCACTCGCAATACTATTTGACTATCAATGGCAATGTCAAGCAAATACTATCCAATAGTTTCAATATACATAGCTTGTAGTTGGACACGATCGGTATTCTTATACACATGTTGTAGTTGTATGCATTGCACTCGCCGAGTTGTGCATTTGTGGATTTGTTTGATGCAACTGTTGATATTGATTGGGACGACGATCGATGTTTCTGGTTGTGGTTGTAGTGTATGCTATATCACCAGATGACATGCTATGTGATCATACTGCATACATTACACTATACAGCTGACTACATGCAAATGATTGATACTGATCATTGCAAGTACACAACAATGTGACAAGTGACTGTCAAATCAAATATGGCTGATATGTTGAATTATGGACAGATTTGTTGTATATACTGGATGTGGATGTGGATACAAAACATCGGTTGATACATATCGTATCATTCAAGACCAAAACAATGTGATGTGACGTTCAATGTCAGTTTGTAGCATGTCAATGGAATATGTGCAAATATTAAACATGGATTTGTGGATACTGTCAGATTGTCAAAACCAGCCGAATCATTCGTATCAAATAGTCCAGTGATACCAATGAATTGGTGTCAAATGGAGTGGGTTGATTGGTAACCCAAAATGACAATATACACAATCGCACGGATCTAGCAATGACACTGCAATGATCAATACAATGCATGGTAGTTGATTGGTGCAATATGATCAAGTCATTAGTCTAATACACATGGTTTGGCAATAAAAGGTGTTTATTGAATGAGTGAGATTGGATGCATGACAAATCAAAAGTAAACCAACATGTAATACACGCTGCATTGTAGTATATTCTAGATGAAATTGTTGATAACCCACTGAGCTGGAACAATGTGACAAGTCTGGTTGAAGAGTTTATTGCTGAGCATCGGGAATTTGTTGTTGAGAATCGGAAGCTTGTTGCTCATCCACCTCCTCATGGTTTTCAAGATCTTGCTCATCCACCTCCTCATGGTTTTCGAGATCTTGCTCATCCACCTCCTCATGGTTTTGAAGATCTCGCCCATCCACATACTCTTCCTTGAAGTCGTCAAGATTTTGTTGCTCGGTCGCATCCTCGTTTGAAAAAACTTCATCAGATTCAGGACTTTCTTCGGTCTCGGGTTCAGGACTTTCTTCGGTCTCGGGTTCAGAACTATCGGTCTCGGGCTTTGGGAAAAGTCCTTTGAATCCATGTTTTGCAATTATATCTAGTAACACACTGTTTACTTCAACAACGCACTTTGTAAATCCAGGAAGGAATACTTCAAGTGTCATATTCTCATGGCGTGGTCCTGTATTTATACGATACCTCGGCGAAAGATTCATAAGTTGTGTCTCAGAATCGGTCACCCTGTGACCCACATCAAAGCAAATCGAATCGAGATTATCCGATTGTTTTTTGAGACCTTCATAAACGGTAATCTGACGACTAATCTCATTCTCAAGGTTTTCAACCGTTTCTCCATAATTTGAAGCGCCACCGTTTTCCCAAGGTTTACTTTTCAAATCTTCAAGGCGTCTTTTCAGTCGAACTATCAAATTTCTTTGAGCTATAGCCTCCGATTCTTTTTCATTAAGCTCTTTACCTACTTTTTTTGCAAACATTCTATCTCTTGCGTAGGTTTGAATCATAACTACTTCGTTCGACGAAAATGGGTCACAGTTGACTTCTTTTGGATCAAAAATTGGAGTAGGAGTAGATTCAGCACTTGTAGTCGAGCTGGGAATGACTGTTGAAGTGCTAGATTCAGTACTTGTGGTAGCAGTAGTAAGAATCGGGTTGGCGACTGTGATTGAGCAGACAGCCAATATCGATGATAAAACGGTGATTGCGAGTTTCATTATATTGATTTGTTGAGCAGGGTGTGATAAATGCCATTCAAGAGGTTGGTTTGGTGTCGTATTTATACTTGTTATTGGTCGGATAATTTTAAAAGCATGTTCCTTGAATTACCTTCCTAAGGAACTTGTGTTTTGGTCAGGGTTAATAACAGCGGTTTACTGTCATTAGTGTCAAGATAACTTTCAAAGAATCCCTTTACACAATGACTCACTATTGAAGCTGGAAGCGTAGTATTAGGGCTAGTAATTTCAAGGATGTGTTGTGATAATATCATAATGCAGCAAGCATACTGCTTACATCACGCACACCAAACCGACTTCGTGATATGCGAGTATTGCAGTTTGACCAAATCACAATCACACATATTGTCGACTGTCTAACTCGTTGATATTCAAACCGTGTCATCACTAGTCACAATATAATGGTTGACTGACTTGTTTGATTGACCTGACATTGACACTTTGCAAACCTCGACTTGATTCATCAACTTGTATATTCATATAATATTGGGCTTGTATCATCACGTTGGACTCGTTATCAAACACCTTGATGTGTCCATGCAACACAAACTCGATATACACACATTGGTTACTGTTTGGCATGACTGGGTTGATCATACATACCAGACAATGCAACTGTATTAGTTGTATGATACAATCAATCATGGTTGGTTCATCACCATCAAATATCAAATGTTGATCACGTATACATTGATTTGTAATTGCATGGCTCGTTGGCAATACACACTATGATATGCTTGACAAGTTGTTGATTTGCAGTAATCAAATGTGCATCACCTGTAACATTGGATGTAATTGACGAGTTGTAACCACAAGTCAACAGTCATGGATATGTTGGTGATTGTATTGACTACATGATTGGTATTGATTAGCTGTCATGATCGATTGGTGAACAATACAATCCACATTGATTATGACGTGTTGCAACTGGTTGATATATGCAGATTCGACTGATGATCGAGTATATGTTGATGAGTAACTCTGTCACTGTTGGTTTGGATTGGTCATTGCTACTGCTTGTATATGCAGTGTATTCATGTGTGATGTATTGAATATCGGTGTTGTGTATGTTGAACCTGTTGGACAATATATTGTCATGTCGCATCAAATCGCACCACATTTAGACTGCAATCATTGATTCGTTGGTTTAGTGATCGACTCGACTCACATTCGACTTGTGGTCACAAATATGCATTGCTGATTGACAGGAATATATCAGACTCGGACATGGTGTATATCAGTTGCATATACCAATCACTGATGCAATTGATGATGATCGATTAATCAATCAATTGGATATCAACACCAATGTCAATCCATTATCACATGGATACTCGCAGTTGTGACCTGAGTTCAGTCAGTAATATTGGTTCATGTAGTATATTGTATAGTCAACCATGCACATACACATGCATGTCATTGTCAATTGATGGTCGTTTGTGAACAACTTGAGAATATTGAATTAACATTGAATCAACATTGAATCTATTCAACATACCATGTCACACTGTACATTGGTGTTGATGCATGAGAAAATGGTTGATAGTTTATGATGTATACACAACAAATAGTTGTTACAAACCATGATTTTCTACATCAAAAATATGAATCTTGCAAAATCGATATGAATTGCTGCTATTAAAACCATTTACTACGCTACCACTGTTATTTCCAAATCTGTTGAATTGATTGAAATCGTAACTAAACAAATCTACTGAGATATGTCCAACAAAACAATCATGTCAATCATGTCGAATGTGATTTATTGATCAGCTATCCGTGAGCCATGAGCCATGAACAATGATAAATAGAATGAAACTTTGCGGCTTTGATTTGAACATTGACAACTATGCAAGTTGGTTTCAAGTTTACTGTGTGCATTGACACATGGTCACACATTGACAGATCAACAGATTACAGCTAGCGACAATCTGAATCAACTTTGGATGATATATATTTATATTTCAACAACCATTTCGACATGGTTTGAATCACTCGGACAGATCAAATACATGACCAATTGAACAATCAGTCAAATATTTGGTATACAGTGACAGCATATGTTGTGGTAATGGATTGTAAATGCGATGATAACTACCTGATTACTGGATAGATGACCGCAATTGGAGAGATCAACGCAGCATACTACTGAGGTCAATTATACACCAACAGCAATGCTTGTTATTAATCCACCCTACAGGGTGTTTTTGGGCTTCCTCACCCTACATGGTGTACTTGTGTTTTCTAAATGTACATTTGAAAAGTGCTGATTGTCACCCTTGAAGCTGTCGTCATTATAAAATGGTAGTTATGTATCAGATTCACGACACTTTCATCACACTACTCGATACAATGTTGATTACTCTAGAATGCGTTATACTTGCGTTGCAGGCGGTTGCTGCAGTTCGACTTGCATTACATTCACCTTTTGAAAGTGCCAGTCAATCAAACAATAGGCTATCAAAACGATCACCCGTTCAATTGGATGGTGATTTTACAAAATGTTACACAATGAGATTTAATGTTCATGGAGTCAATGTATGTATCATGTCATGCATTGTAGTTTGATATCAGTTTGCACCACGTTTAATCAATCTCACTCGTTTAAAATAGTTGAATTTACAAGTCGATTCAACAATTTCTAATATAGTCGTACCACTTCCTAGTTCAAGCAGCGATGTGAGTTTGACTCCGCAACACACTTCAAATGGACAACCCGTTACTATATATTACAAAGGCGAAGAGTATAATGGAGTTACATCCACAGCTACTGTGACGATTCCGGGTACTAGTATAACTGGCGCGAATTTACCAGTGCTAGCAGTTGAAAAACAATCGGAGGATCTAGTTGGTATTCATCCAGAGTTTGATGGAGTATTTGGGTTTGCCTATTCCTCATTTTCAAAGCGTCGTTCACCAGCCACTGCGATGGATGCTTTGTACAAAGATGGTAACATTCCTAAAAATGAGGTTGGTCTTCAACTATGTCCGTATGGCATGCTTTCAGATAGCTTCATCAATATAGGAAACACAAAAGTAACTGCAAAATGCGGAACGGATGGAAGGAGTATTGCATGGGTACGATCACCATCAAATGATCAATTTAGTATCAACATCAAGAGTATACTAGTCAATGAGAAACCAGTGGAGCTGCCGGCTGAATTTCAAAAAAGGGTGAAAGATGGACGTACTTTGTATTCGGTTATACAAACATGCCTTACATATATGTATTTCCCTAGAGTAGTCGTGGATACGTTGGTTGATGCTATTGTTGATAGTGGTGCGATCACTGTCAAAAAAATTATGCTTAGTAACAAACTCAACTCGAGAGAAATTGAAAAAATATTTTTGAAAAACTACGCAATGCTTGAATCCGGTTTTAGTATCGATTGGAATATGATGCCGACGCTTACAATTACAATGTTTGCTGAAAAACCCGTAACTGTTGAAAATAGCAACTCCGTTGTAACAATCGAACTGGGTCCCAAAGACTATATGCAAAGATATGATTCTAAAAATTGTAAATATTTGACAATTGTATGCAATATGTTGTTCGATTAACCTGACTGACATACATGTTGAATTATAGTGGTGTTTGCTGTAAAAGCTGGTTCAAATGATTATGCAGTTCTTGGTATACCATTTATGAACCGACTTGGATTGACATTTGATTTACAAAATGCACGCATTGGGTTTGGTCCTGGATGTGGATGCGAAACTGTGACTGATGGATATCCTACTATTTCAAACAATGATCAGGTGCTCTGGCCATTAACACAGTAAGTTGTTTGATATTGATGTGTGTATGTGTCGATTGATATACTGATCATGAATTTGATGGGTACTGTTAGATTGCCTAAACAACCAAGTACTTCAGGTTCAGATGGCACATTTATTCGCAGAAGGAAACCAACAACTACAACTAATCAAGTAGCTGTACCTGAAAACACCCACCACACTGTCAAGAGTCACAAACAGACTCTCAATAAACTCGACTGAATACAATTCATTATAGACAAACTGATACTATACGTATATTTAATGTGGTGTGTTCATGTTTGATTGTGTGATATGTCCAAGCCATGCATGTATTGGATCAGTCCAGTGTGTATCGTAGTTGTTTGATACACGATGGTCACGCATGCTATTGCATTGGTAATACATGGTATGGATTGAATACGCATCATGATCGCATAGCTCAGTCACGATCCAATTGACATGAACAGTCAAGTCGTGTAGTTTGGGTTCAGCTTGACACATTTGTATTGTCAATCTCGGACAAAACATCAAAAGTGAATCAAAGTCAACTGAAACAACCAACATACTGGATCCAGTATGTGTAGTCGCACTGGGTTGTATATACTGACCACAGTAAACAACTCGAGTGTCATTTTGCTGGTTGTGGTTATGAGTACATGCCAGTGTTTGATACATACAGCGTTACAATGATGTGCCAGCAACAATGTGATGGAACTGGATGTGCAATATTAAAACCATGTCCAGAATACGTGATATAACGACAACTTGCAGCCATATTGATGTAAATGGATTACTAAATAACAGTGTTGGCATGCAAACAGCAGTTGTATTACTGACATGTGTCATGATTGTTGTTGAACTAGATTGTGATTGTATCTGTGATTCAGAATACAATAAATGTGCAGAGTTGTATTGACAACATTGACAATTAAACACGATACATGAATGTGGGTTCAAACTTGTTGATCGTACAATGTATGACTACTAAGAGTGCACAAAGTGTAGATTTAACACTATAGTCTGATTGTGTGTCATATGATGATCGTTGTATATCAAACACGCAATGCAGTCAATGTGTAGTAACCATTGTATGTTGCAATGCAGAATACAGTCATTTCACAATGAATACGATTGTAAATCAAAGTGTTTGTGGCTGCACAACACTCATGAAGGGTGTGCTTTTCAATATACCTGATCAAAGGGTCGTAAAAGCATAATTCAATCGGCATGATCATCAAATTAATCGATATGAATAGGGAGAATTATACTGTCTAGTTTGATAGTGGCTCACTACAAGCAATCAAGTAGCCCTGTGTCGTTGGTTAACCTAAAAGGGTTAGGGTTGGTTTTCTATACAAAACATACAAAAATACAATGCATTCAATTTCATAATCGACACCAGTCTCGACACTCTACTTTTGTATTAATAGTTTAAACCCATTGACCAGTCTAATGAAATTGGTTGATATTTTATTCGTATTGAGCGCAGCAGCAACCGCCAATGCAATACTGATATCGGCTGATAACAATGGTTCACCACAAGCATCAAGCACTTTCAGTCAAGTGTCTGACCCAACTGATGAACCTAATACAGGCACTTCCAACGACTTGCAAAGTATAGTGGATGCAGTTAAGTTAAGCATTTTCGACGAAGACTGGCAAAATATATTTGATCCGATTGATCCAAGTACTTCCAGCCAAGACCAGCAACAACCGATTGATCAACCCAGTTCAAGTACTTCCAGTCAAGTATCTGGCCCGACTAATGAGCTTATTCTAGAGATTCCCGACCAAAACTGGCAAGACATAATGGATGAACTTGATTCAAGCATTTTCGACGAAAACTGGCGAAACATATTAGATCCAATTGATCCAGGTACTTCAAATGAAGACTGGCAAAATATAGTGAATCAACCCAGTTCGAGCACTTCCAGTCAAGTTCCTGACCCAATTGATCAAGTCAGTCCAAACACTTTTGACAAATACCAACAACAACCAGCTGATAAAACCAGTTCAAGTATTCCCAATCAAACCCAGCAACACCTAATGGATGCAACTGATTTAAATATTCCCAACAAAGATCAGCAACAGCCGATTGATCAACCCAGTCAAAGCACTCCCAAACAAAGTCGGAAACGACGAATTGATCAGCCCAGTTCAGACACTCCAAAACGAGATCGAAAACAACCGATTGATCAACCTAATCCAAGTACTTCTGGTAAATATTGGATACCACTATTTGTTATAATTAATCTAAATATTCCCAGTCAAGACCAACAACAGCCAATGAATCAACCCATTCCAAGTACTTCCAGTCAAGACCAACAACAACCAATGGACCAAGACGAATCTGCCAATACTAGTTCAAATCAAGTGATTGTATTAAGTCAAAAATATCAGAGAACCTTTAATCGCATGAAGAAAAGACTTGAAGCGTTTAAAGAATTACGAGACAAAAAATGGCAACAATATCGTAGGTATGTAGACCTTGAATTCGAACAACAAATGACGTTAGCAATGGGAAAAGAAATATCTGGATCAAAATACGATCCAAACGTTCAAAAGCAATTAAAACAAGAGTATAAAAAGTTGGTTAAAAAAGTAACCAATGCCAGATATGAATTAAAACAGTTTATGAAAAAGCATGATTTGGAATTTGATGAGTCAGACCCAGATTGATGATGTGTCGATGAATTTGATTTTGAATAAATTTAAACTTTCTGATATGTGTTGATACTTGTCGAGTATTGTGAATGGGTCAACAACCATATCATTGATTGTATACTGTGTTGGATATTACATCAACAGTTACTGGATTGTTGATTGATACATTGACATGGTTTGTTCCATATACATCAATGACATGATAACAATCAGTGTTGATTGTAACTATCAGTCATACTTGCAATCACTTGTCAATTGCATGATACCACCAACTAACCATGTCGTGTATTGTACAACAAACGGAGCAATACACTTGTTCAAAGTCTGTCACAAGCAAAATGTGTTTGCCATGTCACTGTCAATGTTGGAAATCACAACATACAATGTTTGATTGAAGGATTCAACACGCCATTACAAAACAGCATTGCCTTTTATCAAGAATATACTAAAACTAACCAATACGTTAATGCCTTGCAATATATTGTGTTTGACTACAATCACATCCATCATTGTGCAGTTGGTGATATTGCTGAATCAAGATATGAAAGTGATCCATCAAGTGGTTCAATTAAAACAAACACTGCAAACCATTCAATCAGTGTTGGAAATTGTGTTGGAATACTGAATGGACAAACCTTTGAGTAAAATACAAGTCAATATACAGTAATGCTGTGTATACTATGTATACTGTGGTTAGTGGAAATGATTACTCGTATCCAATTTCAGATGATGATCAAATAATTCAGACTTGCAAGTATTATGAATTTGAACACATCCAAATTGCTGAAACGTTTGTTACTGAATCTAGAAACCCAGATCCAACAATGACAAATAATCAGTGTCAAAACAGAAATCAATTGGATGCATTATCAACAATTAGTGAACATGAAAACAACAAAACATATGACATATGACAGGACATTTCAAACAACTTGTTTTCTAGAGCAACTATAAATGCCATTCATTGACTCGATCAAAAACTACAACAATTACTTGCAATGCATTCATATTTAACATCCAAATTTGACATACATATCCAGTTCAACAACAAGAAGCGTCAAACAAGTGGTATCATGATTACTATTCACAAAACAAGCAAATTGGACAACAGCGCTGTCGCAACTATTATGCTTTAAACTCGGAATCAGAAACGATGCAACTGAAAAAAGTACACAAAGTCGACGAGTATAGTTTATTGAATCATTCAACACCAATATCGTGTACTTGAAAATCAATGACATCAATTCCACCATCTACCAGAAACATGTTTGTTGCGGTGTGTTATTTGATGTGAATTTTGCACCAGTATGTTCATGTCTGATACAATTCATGGCTGTTATTGGACTTTGTACGACTGAACCATTGTTCAAATGTGATGTTTATGCCACTGTTGTAAATCGAATGGGTGCATATTGAAATACACGATATTGTTGTAATATATTGTAGTATGTCTTGTATGCAAAATACGACAATCTCTCGAGTTTGAATTCATTGCAAATATACACCAGACATTCATCAAACTGAACCTTTTAGTATTTTTGCTTGCTTGAAATAGCTCCAGCAAACAAACAAGCGTTTCTGCAATGCACATTGTGTATGCTACACCAACAACATCATTGATGGTCAATACACACAAGTATTGTTGATGTACACTTTGAGTTCCAAGACTGTATTTTTTGTAGCGGGAAAGTCGTGGGAAAGCTGCACATTGAATTGCACTGTTTTGAGTTCCACTTTAAACATCTGTTCAGCAATCAGTCCATACTTTTGACAAGCTCATGTATGAATGATGGTTTATCAGTGTTTTTATCAAGACACGGTAAATTGGTTCATGATCAATGATTTGAGTTGGTTTCAATGTTACTGCATTGATGACATTGAGTGCATCTGAAACAGCAACATCATCATTTGATTCGAGTTTCAAACGATAATTATTGACTGTGTTGTGTCAAACTGCAGATTCACTGCTATTGGATTCAGACTCTGTAGCAAGACTTTCTGTGTGATGAAACAGCATCTGAAACTGCACCAATCGTTTGATTTCCAATAATATGAGCATCGTCCATAATAATATCATCAGCGGTTTGTGGTTCAGCATTTACCATTATACGAATCCAGTGAATATATTGATTGTAGGTTTGTAAACAGAGGCTACAAGCCAGCAGTGACATCATTTGCAGACTTTTGACTTTGAAAGTATTCATAATTTCTGATATGTTACTATCATACAGCAAGGCACATTGCAGTTGCTCAATTTGTCGACTTTTATTGGCAACCTATTATGTATCAGCCACAAATCTGATATTGCAGACTTGTAGATGCTTAAAAATGGGTTTTCAAATTGACTTTTGAATTTGAGGATCGTGAACATATGATGGCATATTGATGGTTGTCATTATTGGCAAGTGTGTTGCAGTTGATTGAAGATGTGATGGAATGAATCAATATTCGATTGTGTTGTTTATTAACAAGAAAGTGAGTGTGTTTATAAAATGGAAGAAACCAAGAAAGTCATGTGAATCCCAATTCAAACGTCATTGTTGATGGTTTTTGATTGTTAAACTATTCAGAAATGTCTCACATTCACACACTACTAATGTCTCACACAATGCAAGTCAACACTCTCACACTAGTAATGTCTCACATTAATGAGACATTAATTCTGGTGTAAATTTGACTAATTTCCAAATATTTAAATCGTGTGAATTGTCTTGAAATATCCCAAAATTTTGTTATTTTGACTCGATTAAAAAGTCGATTTTTGTTTTACAATTTGACAAATAAATTGCTTTTTTACTCTTTTTCTTTTTCATAAAATGCCAAAACGATACCTCGATGTTGAATACAACACTATTTCTACTGAAATCGATGTGACTGACTTTGAAGACCTGAGTGACGTTCAGGATACTATCAAGTCTGAGTATGGTCCTGCTATGGCTGACATTGATGCTCCTCAACTGCAACTCTACACCAACAGTAACAAGAGCCAACTAATCAACACCTGGGCTTTACTCGACTCTCTTCCTCAATAATACTTTACTCAAGATGGTTTTTGTGTTGTTATTGGTTGTTTACCTCTACCTCCAAGACAACCTACTCAAACTGACCTAGGTCCAACATCTGCAGCAGCCTCACCCGCACTACTGGATTTTTGGACTGCTTTCACAAACTACCCTAACCCTCTTGAAGGAAACACTGTTGTCCAACTTCCAGCAGACGTATTCATCCTTGGAAACCATTCAATTGGATCATCCATTTACATCCGTCCTTGTTATCCTAAACTTTTTGAAAAATCACTATCTATTGTGCAATCTGCTGATATACGTCATTTGATCATCCTTGGAAATCCTGGAATTGGCAAGACATATTTTAGTTACTTTTTGCTGTTGCATCTTGCTCGCTCTGGTGCTACAGTCGTGTATGAGAGTGGAGTTGATCAAAAAAGATATCTGCTTACTCCCAATGGTGTATTCGAAGGAGGAAAGCATGCTTTTTGGCAAATCTTGGATTCCTCGTCAACATTATACATTGTTGATGGCTCGGCACCTGTTGATGTTGATGCCAAGACCATTCTTGTTACTTTACCTCGTTGGGAAATTTGACATCGGTTTTCCAAGGGATCCTGCGACATTCGGTATATGCCAGTGTGGTCAAAAGAAGAATTGCATTCCTGTCGCTCAATGCTGTTTTCTACAGTCCCACAAGAATTGGTTGAAAGTCTGTATTTAAAGTGGGGAGGAATTGCTCGTTATGTTCTTAAATATGCATTGGTAAAAGAAAAACAGGATTTTCTCGACAAAGCTTTAAATATTTCCAATATCGATTCAGTTGTCAAGTCTTTTGGTAAATATGGTGAAAACCTAGACGCTTCAAGTTGTTTGATTCATATATCAGTCAAGGATGGCTTCCACAGTGGTCCTTATCAGTTTGCTCCTGACTATGTGGTTGATGAAATTTACAACCGTGTGTATGCCAGAGACTGAGATCATCTTATCAGATTCGTTTCTGTTACTCGAGAAATTGGTGAAACTGGTCAACTTAATAGGGTATTATTTGAAAAGCACGCTCATACAGTCATCGCTAAAGGTGGTTCATTCAAGATTCGTGATTTACGTACCAAGCTGGAGTCTACACTTCAACTGCCAATGGATCTTAGTACTTTGTTATTCTCCAACAATTCTCAAGTTCAAGACGCAACGAATTGCTATTTCCGTCCCATTAGCAATACTTTTGAATCTGTTGATTCGTTCATCAAGCCAAATCTACTTTTCCAAATGACCGGTGCCAAAGATCATCCTTGCAAACAAACTGAACTTTGTGATGTTTTGGAAATACTTGGTAATCCGTCAAAACCAGAACTGTATTTTGTTGTACCTCCTGATCGTTTTGCCTGTTTTACACGCCAAAGCTACCACGGAACAGATGGTCGAGTGTTGTCGCAAAACGATACTATTGCGAGTGTTGAGAAGTTGACTCGATTTGTTTTGACGTTTGAACCATCTCATCAATAAGGTATGTAGACTAGAATCAATGATTTTTATTGGCTGCATAACGCTAATCCTAACTCTGTTTCTTGACCTCGTTCTACACAACACACGGCGTTTGATTTCTTAAAGGTGAATAATATCGTATGGGTTCCATTGGACAACAAACCTCACTTTGTGGAAATGACCACTTTCATTGTCAAGAACTTCCCAATCGTGTAATTTAATCGCTTTGGTTTTGAAACCTATAGTTTCTTGTAAATAATTGCAAATCCCAAGACTGTTTTTCACCATACAGTTTTGAAACTAATATTTTGATTCAAGAACAAACTGCGTTTTCCTTTTTCTTTTGCAAATAAAAGTTGTTTTGTTGCTTACAATTTTGGACAATCAATTGACTGCCAAATTGTACAGCAGTTTTGCTGACATTGGATTTGTCCGATCGATAGTCTCGGGTTTCAAACTTGAGCCAAACTCCCAGCTGATAAAACACTGCAGGGATTGTTACAAGCACAAAAGCAGCTGTTTCAAGAGATGCTGGTATGATACAAGGAGTACCAGAAAGTATACTCTTACAAAGAATTGTTTGCAACTGAATTGAATCAAATAGCCATACGTGATAAACAGCGGGTTGATTGTGGCTTTATTTCCAATCAATGGTATTGACAAAAACAACCAGGGATGAGCCAGGATCAAGAGTTGGAGGCTAGACACAATCATGAATGGAATATGCTAGAGTATCAAAAAGATGATCAAAGAAAGCGTGAAATTCAACAGATCAGCAATGATGTCCAAATGCATAGTGTAATCAAGCAGATTTGAATCCATTTTGGCATTGCAAGACACAAATATCACATTTGGAAGAGTTGATTGGAAATATAAAGACTCGTACTCGATAAACACGGACTTGTCAGTGGTTTGATTTTATACTCTATCATTCTTACAACAAGATCCAGCTAAACCCAGTCTGTGTACATTAACGCTTAGTACTGGTTAAAAAACTACCCATTGTATCCAATTTGAGGCATCAAGTATGAGTCTGGCACAAATAGCTCGTATTTATTATGAATTACAAGCAAAGTTATTGACTATTCTACCCTAATACTTTTGACTTGAATTCCTTTCTGCGAATAATTTATGTTTTGACAACTTTGTACATGATTTAGCAGTAAGTGTCGGTTAAAAAAACTGTTATCATCGGGTGTTCTATCTATACTACTTTCAATCGATCAAATGTCAATATGCTTGTACAACAGTTTGGTACAACTGACTGTCTGTGGATTATTATCACATGGGTTAATGCTGACCTGATTTGCGATATTCAGTGTTGTTGGAATATCAACACAACATCAACATCAAACATCATATCAACACTGCACGTTGATGTTGATGAATGCAACATGAATATTGAAACAATGCATCATAATGCGTACAAGTCGCAGACTGCAGTTCAAACTCAATGCAAAGTGCACATTGTTACAGTTTGGTCATGAACAAAGCGATACGCACAATGTGCAGTTCATGTCTACGACTCGACTGATTGGTAGACAACGACCATTTGCATTGTTGAACAGTAAACTGAACAGTAAATGACCATCAAACGCATGGCTTGGTATCGACATTCAAGCAATCACCATGATTGTAATATTTGCAAGTTGTCCACAAGTTGTTTACAAACGACCATCAATTGACAATGACATGCATGTGTATGTGCATGGTTGACTATACAATATACTACATGAACCAATATTACTGGCTGAATACAAGTCACAATTGCAAGTATCCATGTGGTAATGGACTGACATTGGTGTTGATATTGAATTGATTGACTAATCGATCATCATCAATTGCATCAGTGATTGGTATAATCGACAGATATACACCATGTTCAAGTCTAATACATGTCGATATATGCGTGTCAATCAGCAATGCAGATTTGTGGCCATTACAGTCGAATGTGAGTCGAGTCGATCATTAAACCAACGAATCAATGATTGCATTATAAATGTGGTGCGATTTGATGCGACATGACAATATATTATCCAACAGGTTCAACATACACAACACCGATATCCAATACATCACACATGAATACACTGCATATACAAGCAGTAGCAATAACCAATCAAGACAAACAGTGACAGAGTTACACATCAACATATACTCGATCATCAGTCGAGTCTGCATATATCAATCAGTTGCAACACGTCATAATCAATGTGGATTGTATTGCTCACCAATCGATCATGACAGCTAATCAATACCAATCATGTAGTCAATACAATCACCAACATATCGATGATTGTTGACTGGCGGTTACAACTCGTCAATTGCATCCAATGTTACAGGTGATGCACATCTGATTACTGCAAATCAACAACTTGTCAATCATATCATAGTGTGTATTGCCAACAGACCATGCAATTACAAATCAATGTATACGTGATCAACATTTGATATTTGATGGTGATGAACCAACCATGATCGATTGTATCATGTAACTAATACAGTTGCATTGTCTGGTATTGATGATCAACCCATTCATGTCAAACAGTAACTAATGTGTGTATATCGAGTTTGTGTTGCATGGACACATCAAGGTGTTTGATAACGAGTCCAACGTGATGATACAAACCCAATATTATATGAATATACAAGTTGATGAATCAAGTCGAGGTTTGCAAAGTGTCGATATGTCAGGTCAACCAAACAAGTCAGTCAACCATTATATTGTGACTAGTGATGGCACGGTTTGAATGTCAACGAGTTGGACAGTCGACAATATGGGTGATTGTGATTTGGTCAAACCGCAACACTTGCATATCACTAAACCAGTTTGATGTACGTGGTGTAAGCAGTATGCATAAACTCGTTGATATCATGGACTATAACCAATATACATCACACATATGCAGTGGTAAATACCAACGTGTGATGTATCCAGTGATCGTATACTGGTCGATTGGTGCAATATGATCATGTCACATACTATTGTATTGGTGACAAATGGTCGTATAGATGACTGAATTATCATATACAAGTCATTGGTATCCTTGTCGCATTATGGTGCCATTACACAGTATTTCTACACAAATCACACCCTGATGCTACGTTTCCAATTTCAATAAGCAATTATATAAAGAAAGGGTATTTCAAAGTCATTTTAACATTGATAACAAATCAACACCAACCCTGATAGTAACACAAATCCCTTAGGACGGTCTCCAAGAAATATGCTTTTAATATCATTTATTCAATAATGGATATAAATATAGTTCAAAAACTGGCTCGTTGAATGACATTACAACTTGCGCAACCAACCACCAAAATGAAATTCTCAATTGCCGTACTGTCATCAATCCTTGCTGTCTGCTCAGTCACAGTTGCCAATCCAGTTGATCCCAGTTCGACCATGAGTGCTAAAGTCAGCACTGCGACAGTTCCTCCCAGTGCAACTGAAACTGCAAGTGCTAAAACTAGCATCTTGAACACTTTTAGTAGGTTTGGTTATCCGAAAAAATTAAAATCATATAATGAGTTTGGCAAGTATTGCTATTCAATTGGCTTGGAGGGAGTATTCATGATCGAAGAACACGCAACACTTTCAGTTAAAATCGACAAAATAGAGAAAGATATTCACAATGTAGATGCTCGGATCAAAGCTCAAAAAAACTTGCTGTATAATCTGGAGCAAGATTTTGACTTTTTAAATAGAGCCTCGGGTCAAGGATCAGTAGACCTCGACCTTGAAGCTAATATTAGAACCCAGCGTGAGTTTCTTGATGAACTCCAAGAGATTCTCCAAAAAATTCTTGATGGGTATCGGATTAGGCTTAAAAAAGATTCTGAGCAAGAATTGGAGCTTAAACATTACTTTGAGCATCACCATAAGTTTGAGGTGACAGATTCTGACGATAATATAAACCTGGAATCGTATCACTCGTACAAGAGTTGTTTTGACTTTTTCTACAGTTACTTTTCAAGTGTATTTTTACGGTTTGAGCAGGATGCTCAGCAGCAAGCTTCACAACCATAGACCCGTCACGATGTTGGAGTTGAGTGAACCATCACAGTCTCATCTAGAATATACTACAATGCAGCGTGTATTGCATGTTGGTTTAATTGTCATGTGTCATGCATCCAATGTCATTCATTCAATAAACATCGTGTATTGCCAAACCATAGTGTATTATACTAATGGTTTGATCATATTGCACCAATCAACTACTATGTGCTGTCATGACTGATCATTCGGTGTGCTACACATATTGAATGCATGCAAATCCATGACTGTCAATTCCTTGTTGTTGAAATGGGTCCAGATCACCATTAGCTCACTCACTCGTTGCACCGATGTGATTGCATGATCAACCTGACACCAACCAAACCACACTCGAATATATATGTTCCAGTCATGTGCATGGTGTATCGATTGTCAACTCACAATGTCAACTCCAACACATTCCACCATGGTTATGGTCACATCACACCATGCTGATGTATGTCGATCAGTATCACATTGCAAACAGCTGTCATCCAATGACTGCAATGCAATACCGTGCATGTATTGTGACTGATACGCTGTGCATCATCAGCAAGTGTGCAACTGTCACTCGATATATCGACTCTGATATGCAACAACATGCTGTGTTTACCATGATCAGGTTTTGAATCAATCTTGGACTCACAATACATGATTTGTCATGTTGGATCGTGTGGATGTGTCATGGACTGCAATTTAGTTGCAGACACACATATGTTTGACATTGACCAATGCATACTGTGCAACGACTGATCAGTGCGAGTGTAATTGCACACTTGGTGGTATTGTGCATTATGGTTGTTTGACAATGGATGGATGCTGGATTAGTCGGTTATATGCAATCCATCTGAATCGACCTATTTGAACAATCACTCGATGTAACTGACAACAATGTGTATATATGGCTGTTCGATCAGTCGAGTTTGTGCTGATACTGCCATACATGAGTTGGTCAACAAACTTGTAGCACTGCCAAAATACACTCGTATGGTTTGCTTGCATGATATAATCTTGTGGTTCAACACCCAAGTTTATTTTACAGTCGTATTCACGTAAAATCAAATACTTTTCTGTATTGATCTTGTAATGATTGTCTTGGAATAAACAATCGTTACATATTCATTGTTGTTGTTGTTGGAAATGGATTATTTGTTTTATTGAAGCTACAAGTTGTTTGGTGTCTGAAATGGCTCAGCACACACAGTCATTCCAAACACCAAAGTAATTGTCAGCAGGGTTCAAGAATGGACAGTATGATGCTGTATAGTGTAGTTCCAAACATCGCGCTGTTTGTTGAATAGTTGGTAAACCATGTCTAATTAGAGTTGTTTTGTGGAATGGAATGTTGTCTAGAATAAAGTGACCGTTTGGGACCGTTTGGGAATGTTGCATGTCATTGTTTAACAAGTTAATATTACAGCATTCACTGCTGCCTTGATCAATCTCTCAACACATTGATCGTCATATGAAACACACACTATTAGACTATAGTTTTGAACTGAAATGTTGTTTTTGGACTGTACTCTTTCACCTCTGTTTGTGTAGCCATGCATTGTACAATCACCAAGTTTAAACCCCAACTCGTCCATTGCAATCCAAATATTTGATTCTATTGTGCAAATGTTTTCAATACTTGACAAACTCATCCATGCCAATTCATCAGTCGCTTACAAGAGTGAGCTTTCTGTATGTGTTGTTCCATTTCAAGATGCTTGAAATAGTTGACTGACAGATGTGTGCCTGGTAAAAGTCCATTCGAGCACTACCAACATCACTTTGTCCGAGTGTTGGTGACTTTACGAGGTTGTCACATATCCACTTTGCAATGTCTTGTTCGAGTCCAGAGTCTGATAAATACAAATCTACAGTGTAAAAAGTGTACAGAGTGGAAACACTAAACACTTTGTCAAGTTCAGAATGTCTTGACTACAAACTGAAACCCAAGACTTGGCATGACAGAATCTCAAACAGCAGCAATGAAATGACCCATAACTATACAGCATAACGTCTGTGACAAGAACAATTGTTTTACCACTCGACATAGTTGTTTTGGTTCCAGAACTAAAAGATATGATGGTTATGGTTGAACAAGTGACTAGATATGTCAAATATCACAGATTTGAACACTTATAGTCGAGGCACTCATCTTCAGAGTTCAATCAGCTTGACTCTGTATTTCTGACGTTGATAGTTTGTTGTATAACAACTTGATACAACAAGAACATATCAGAGCTTACTCGACCAACCAACGCACACTGGAGTGTACAACAAACCATTGTGTAGTGGCATTCAGGTCATGTCTTTTACCACAGTCACCTCAATCACTGGTCAAGGTTTCAAATCCCACAGTGTTTGATATACACCAATACCCAACACTCTGTTGAACCATGCTACTGTGAATTTTGCAAAGCGTTTAGAACGCCATGTGGAATGGAAACTAGACTTCAATTTCCATCAATATCAAAACACCAATCGACAATTTGGAACCACATTCAACGTCGGTTTGACACATTGTTTACAAATGCAATATCGCAAATTGTACAAGAACATACGCAGTTTGTTGACATGTCCCATGCGATTTCAGACCACAACTACCAACAGTTGATAACCTAATAGCAAATACACATTATGAGCAACAAGACCATTGACACACAACACATACCTTGGAATTATGAACAAGATGCTTATAGATATTGAAAACACCAAGAAACAACTAGATGAACTCGATACTCGACAATCACCACATACATTCAGTGTTGCACCAATTTGTTGATTTCAACATCACGACATAATGTTGGACAATACAGCATGTCAATGGTGCATCAATGACACATGAACAGACGCTAAACATCAGTCAATATACATGTCAAAATACACCACAATTAGTCGAGTTTCAAATGGTCACATACAACACATTCAACACGAATTATAAATGTCTGCAAACCGTGCATATGCATGCTCAATCAATGGTGATATACCATATACACAATCAGTTTAAATATGGCTGGGACAAAGCTGGTATTGATCAAGTTATATGCGTTCAAAGTGGACCATTTGCATCATCACAATCGCGTACTAAATGGTCGATTTCACAACCAATACGCAAGCCTGTGTCAATATGGTGACATGACAATACTTGTATACACTTGGTATTGTATCATGTGCAATTTCAATACAATCCATGCATGTTTGATAACACAGTAATTGAATAGCTGACGTTTTGTAGGTTGGATATTATAGTCGATGTTTGGCGTGTCAATAACTCGGTCTACAGTGGTCGTACAATGTCGAAATCAACTGCAATGTATGGCACACATATAGTCATGTATTGTGTATATGATTACGTCGTCATTGGTGCAATATTCGATGTGTATCATGACCATCAAATGCATGTCCGAAGGTGTCGTTTTGACGTGTTTGATGTCGAATATCTTGACCAATACTGACACTAGTTGCATGAAACTGCTACAGTATATGGATATTGCATTGGTATGTACGATGCATGCATGTATTGTCATGAAATTACAAAAAAATATACAATTTATACTTACCACTAGTATTTGACATGATACCAAAATTGGATATATCTTGACCAATAGTGACACTAGTTGCATGCGATTGATACTGAACATGAGTATACATGCATACTATATACTGGACATGCATCAGGCCATATCGTCAACTAAATTGGAAACATGTTATAGTCACGACTGCAGGTCAAACTGGATGCAACTGGAACACATTCAAAACATACGATATTACACTGTAGTTTGGACTGTATACACATCATATATTCATGTTACAATGGCCGATACATTCACTTGACTACAATACATATCGATGACTGGCATATTTACTAACGATTGATTGTGTAATGTATGAATATCAAATGCATTGTATAGTTTAATTGACTGGCTGTTTGACGAGTGTATTTGACTTGTATTTAACCTGCATTTTAACTAGTATTTAGACTGTTATTCTGACCAGTATTTGACGATTGTTTAAACCTGCATTTCAACTAGTATTTAGACTTGTATTTGACGAGTATTTGACGAGTATTTTAACTAGTATTTTAACCTGTTGTTTGACGAGTGTTTGATTAGTTTAGCCTGCATTCTGACCAGTATTCTGACGATTGTTTAACGATTGTTTGACCTGTTGTTTGACCTGTTGTTTGACCATATTTGACCAGTTATTCTGACGAGTATTTGACGAGTTGTTTGACCTGCATTTGACGAGTGTATTTGACGAGTGTTTGATTAGTTTAGCCAGTATTTCAACCTGCATTCTGACCAGTATTGGACGATTGTTCAGACCTGCATTCTGACCAGTTGTTTGACTGTTATTCTGACCTGTATTTGATCATATTTGACGAGTATTTTGACTAGTATTTGACTAGTATTTGACCAGTGTTTGACGAGTATTTGACCTGCATTTCAACCTGTTGTTTGATTAGTTTAGCCTGCATTCTGACCAGTATTCTGACTAGTATTTGACGATTGTCCAGACCTGCATTTGACTAGTTGTTTGACTGTTGTTGGACCAGTTGTTTGACCAATTGTTTGTAAAAAACCACAGTCGTTCATACTCGAATACATGGTCAATAGCTCAACCAATACTACAGTTACACATACTACAGCTTGATGACAATGACAGTAACACTGTTACAATGACTGTTTCAAGTTTGTGTAAAACTACAGCCAACAAAAATAGGGATTCGGACAAAACTGCATTGACTGGTGTGTGTCGAGTATGTCGATTCAACCAACACATGCCAACACTACTGCGTCTCTGGTTATACAACAGCATACACATGGCCATGTATGACGACTGTCAAACTGCATGCAACAATCGAGTGTTCAAGTGTTGGGTAAAGTCGAATAACGACCAGAATTACACGATTTAATAAACTCGGTTGTACACTGTCAGGCTACAAACCTTGATCGTTTTTACAGTTGTTGATAGTTATTGATGGTCATTGACAGTTATTGATAGTCACTAGTAGTTATTGACAGTCATTGATAGTCACTGTCCAACAACACAGTCACAATAATATATTTACGACTATAATCATGCCTGATTTGGAGCGTTTTGTTGGCATATATTATGGTCTATTACACAACCAATACATGATATCATGTCAGTTTGATGCCATGACAATACATGTATACACTTGATATTGTATCATGTCCAGTTTCAATACAATCCATGCATGTTTTTTGGCACAACACTGTAATATATGATGGTTTTCTTGACGACATGCTGGGACAGTATGAGCTAGTCGATAATATGTTAATAACTTGGTCAGTAGTGGTCGTACAGTGTCAATGCCGACTAATATCGAATCAGAACGATATACTACATGTATTTTTGACGCATTTGCATACAAGATAAATTGTTGATTGACTGATAGACACGATACTAGATTAAAATAACAAGTAGAGCTCGTCGTTTCAAACCAATTGCAAACTAAAAACTTTAATATCGACTATGACCACAAAAGTCGACCAAATGACTTGGTATGCACCACATATATGTAATTATGTGTTGCGGATCGAATTATGATGTCATTGATGCACTATGGTCAATATCTGACATGGAATGGGCCGACCAAAGTCCGAAAATGACGTTTTGGCGTGTTTGATGTCGTATATCGTCGTCAATAGTGACACTAGTTGCATGAAACTGCTACAGTATATGGATATTGCATTGGTATGTATGATGCATGCATGTATTGTCATGAAATTACAAAAAAATATACAATTTATACTTACCACTAGTATTTGACATGATACCAAAATTGGATATATTTTGACCAATAGTGACACTAGTTGCATGCGATTGACACTGAACATGAGTATACATGCATACTATATACTGGACATGCATCAGGCCATATCGTCAATCAAATTGGAAACATGTTATAATCACGACTGTCGACTGAATTGGACGCAACTGGAACACATTCAAAACACACGATACTACACTGTAGTTTGGACTGTATACACATCATATATTCATGTTACAATGGCCGATACATTCATTTGACTACAATACATATCGATGACTGGCATATTCACTAACGATTGATTGTGTAATGTATGAATATCAAATGCACTGTATAGTTTAATTGACGAGTGTATTTGACGAGTATTTAAACTAGTATTCTGACCGGTATTTGACGATTGTTTGACGATTGTTTAATCCACATATTGACCAGTTGTCTGACTAGTATTTAGACTGTTATTCTGACCAGTATTTTGACGAGTATTTGACGAGTATTTGACGAGTATTTGACCTGCATTTCAACCTGTTGTTTGATTAGTTTAGCCTGCATTTCAACCTGCATTCTGACCAGTATTTGACGATTGTTTAACGATTGTCTAAACCTGCATTCTGACCTGTTGTTTGACTGTTATTCTGACTTGTATTTGACGAGTATTTTGACGAGTATTTGACGAGTGTATTTGACGAGTGTTTGATTAGTTTAACCAGTATTTCAACCTGCATTCTGACCAGTTGTTTGATGACTGGCATACTCACTAACGATTGATTGTGTAATGTATGAATATCAAATGCATTGTATAGTTTAATTGACTGGCTGTTTGACCTGCAGTTCAACTAGTATTTAGACTAGTATTCTGATCGGTATTTGACGATTGTTTAAACCATATATTGACCAGTTGTTTGGCCTGCATTTTAACTAGTATTCTGACTTGTATTTGACTGTTGTTTGACGAGTATTTGACCTGCATTTGCACCTGTTGTTTGACGAGTGTTTGACTAGTTTAGCCTGCATTTCAACCTGCATTCTGACCAGTTGTTGACTACTATTCTGACCAGTATTCTGACTAGTATTTGACGATTGTCCAGACCTGCATTTGACTAGTTGTTTGACTGTTGTTGGACCAGTTGTTTGACCAATTGTTTGTAAAAAACTACAGTCGTTCATACTCGAATACATGGTCAGTGGCTCAACCAATACTACAGTTACACATACTACAGCTTGATGACAATGACAGTAACACTGTTACGATGACTGTTTCAAGTTTGTGCAAAACTACAGCCAACAAAAATAGGGATTCGGACAAAACTGCATTGACTGGTATGTGTCGAGTATGTCGATTCAACCAACACATGCCAACACTACTGCGTCTCTGGTTATACAACAGCATACACATGGCCATGTATGACGACTGTCAAACTGTATGCAACAATCGAGTGTTCAAGTGTTGGGTAAAGTCGAATAACGACCAGAATTACACGATTTAATAAACTCGATTGTACACTGTCAGGCTACAAACCTTGATCGTTTTTACAGTTATTGATAGTTATTGATGGTCATTGACAGTTATTGATAGTCACTAGTAGTTATTGATAGTCATTGATAGTCACTGTCCAACAACACAGTCACAATAATATATTTACGACTATAATCATGCCTGATTTGGAGCGTTTTGTTGGCATATATTATGGTCTATTACACAACCAATACATGATATCATGCCAGTTTGATGCCATGACAATACATGTATATACTTGATATTGTATCATGTCCAATTTCAATACAATCCATGCATGTTTGTTGGCACAACACTGTAATATATGATGGTTTTCTTGACGACATGCTGGGACAGTATGAGCTAGTCGATAATATGTTAATAACTTGGTCAGTAGTGGTCGTACAGTGTCAATGCCGACTAATATCGAATCAGAACGATATAATACATGTATTTTTGACGCATTTGCATACAAGATAAATTGTTGATTGACTGATAGACACGATACTAGATTAAAATAACAAGTAGAGCTCGTCGTTTCAAACCAATTGCAAACTAAAAACTTTAATATCGACTATGACCACAAAAGTCGACCAAATGACTTGGTATGCACCACATATATGTAATTATGTGTTGCGGATCGAATTATGATGTCACTGACGCACTATGGTCAATATCTGACATGGAATGGGCCGACCAAAGTCCGAAAATGACGTTTTGACGTGTTTGATGTCATATATAGTCGTCAATAGTGACACTAGTTGCATGAAACTACTACAGTATATGCACATGGCATTGGTATGTACAATGCATGCATGTGTTGACATACGATACATGCAAAAAATACAACTTGCACATAGCACGAATATTTGACATGAAACTGGAAATGCGTGTATCTCGATGAATAATGACACTACATGCATGCGATTGATACTGGACATGTATGTATATACATACTATATATTGGACATGCATCATGGCATGTTGTCAACTAAACTAACAACATGTTATAGTCACGACTGTCGACCGAATTGGACACGTCGGTATACACTCAAAACACGACTTATTGCGCTGTGGTTTGGACTGTATACATATCATGTATATATATTACAATGGTCAATATATCAATACGATAGCATCAATATTGACAAAGTTGGATATATTGTCCGAATATCAGACATGGTATCCTGTCCGAATGTCCGGATAATATCAGACACGAGTGGTTAGTATGACGTTTGGAGTGTCCGAATGCGGATATATTAATGCAGCGGTCAATTATGGTGGTAATCAGGGTCATGTCAGCGCTAAAATATATACAGCCGAAGCTATGTCGTCAGGTCAGTTGACATTACAACAGATCAAGTTTTCTGTTTTTTTTTCTACGAATACTGTCGATATTTGCAGAATATGTCAACTAGTATAGTACTGCATTGGTCGACTTGATGGCTTGTCAATGGCTTGTGAACAGACGCTAATTGTCAAGGTTAGAACATGCTGATATTGATGGAATTTTAAATGTCTTGAAACGTCCAACATGAAATACACTAATTTATAATGTATTGACTAATGCAGTTTGACAATGTAGTATCATACATACATGCTATATACACAACCAGTTTAAATATGGCTGGGACAAAGCTGCTATTGGCCAAGTTATACATGTTCAAAGTGGACCATTTGCATCATCACAATTACAAATTAAATGGCCGATTTCACAACCAATACGCAAGCCTGTGTCAATATGGTGACATGACAATACTTGTATACACTTGGTATTGTATCATGTACAATTTCAATACAATCCATGCATGTTTGATAACACAATAATTGAATAGCTGACGTTTTGTAGGTTGGATATTATAGTCGATGTTTGGCGTGTTAATAACTCGGTCTACAGTGATCGTACAATGTCGAAATCAACTGCAATGTATGGCACACATATAGTCATGTATTGTGTATATGATTACGTTGTCATTGGTGCAATATATCAATGTGTATCATGGCCATCAAGTGCATGTCCGAAAGTGTCGTTTTTGTCAGGAAGTACTTAATCGCAAAATAAGGCGAAGGGAAACCAGGTGCTTGTTACTAACTAGGATCAAGGAACTTTATTGATAAAACTGAGGTAAACATATATGACAAGTATGGTCTATTTATAGACCTCAACAAGAGTACAGCCGTAAAGGGATCGCACAGGTTCTTAGTGAGTTGCGTGTCCCTACGGCGGTCAACATGAGTCCTTAGGGATTCGATCGGTCATAAGGAGGTTAATATCAGTCCTTAGGGTGTTGTGTAACCGCAAGGTAATTAATCTAAGGTCCTCATGGCTGTGATCCTCACATTATCTCCCCTCCAAACGACGACGTCTCTGGAGTCGATACGGTTACTTGGGTTTCGATGCGGTGGTAGTTGCCTGGATACGAGGTAAATCTGAGGTTGGCAACTCAAAACAGGAATCATTGACAAGAAAACGAGGAATAACTGGGAAAACTAGGAGGTTCAATGAAATGTGAATCATTGACAAGAAAACAAGGAATAACTGGGAAAACTAGGAGGTTCAATGAAATGTGAATCATTGACAAGAAAACAAGGAATAACTGGGAAAACTAGGAGGTTCAATGAAATGTGAATCATTGACAAGAAAACAAGGAATAACTGGGAAAACTAGGAGGTTCAATGAAATGTGAATCATTGACAAGAAAACAAGGAATAACTGGGAAAACTAGGAAACGAGAACAGGAAACGGGTATGAACAGGATGGAGTTTTACATTGAACAGACTTAGCATGGTGTGTGGGTTTTGCTGGCTGATGCGAGTACAAAGGAGATGTGGAGGGCGTCTGTGTAAAAGAGCCTGTTTCCCCAGAGGGTACTACCACATCAACATCCTTGTCAAGCATACCACGGGCTACATCCACTGCTTCACCCATAACTGTTTTCAAGAGGCAAAGGTGTTGGTTTGGCGAACGACGGATCTGGAACCTGGAGTCGTTCTTCTATTAGGACTTCTGCTAGGGCAGTCATGAGCTCGGTGACCTGGCTGGCCACAATATAAACATAAGCCGAGCTGACGTTGGCGCTTCCTTTCTTGAGTGGATAACGGGCCTCGAACGACTGCGTCAATCTGCATGTCGTTGGACGAGTGCGACTGGAATGTCGTGAGTGAGGGGAACCGTCGATTAGATTGGAACGGGCTTCCGGGGAGTTTTTCATGACGAGGTTTGAAGTTGTGATAGGAACAGGGACAAGGAGTAAACAAGCAGGTGGTTCAGGAAAATATGAGTTTTATCAATGTGTCAGGAAGTACTTAATCGCAAAATAAGGCGAAGGGAAACCAGGTGCTTGTTACTAACTAGGATCAAGGAACTTTATTGATAAAACTGAGGTAAACATATATGACAAGTATGGTCTATTTATAGACCTCAACAAGAGTACAGCCGTAAAGGGATCGCACAGGTTCTTAGTGAGTTGCGTGTCCCTACGGCGGTCAACATGAGTCCTTAGGGATTCGATCGGTCATAAGGAGGTTAATATCAGTCCTTAGGGTGTTGTGTAACCGCAAGGTAATTAATCTAAGGTCCTCATGGCTGTGATCCTCACAGTTTTGACGTGTTTGATGTCGAATAGCTTGACCAATACTGACACTAGTTGCATGAAACTGCTACAGTATATGGATATTGCATTGGTATGTACGATGCATGCATGTATTGTCATGAAATTACAAAAAAATATACAATTTATACTTACCACTAGTATTTGACATGATACCAAAATTGGATATATCTTGACCAATAGTGACACTAGTTGCATGCGATTGACACTGAACATGAGCATACATGCATACTATATACTGGACATGCATCAGGCCATATCGTCAATCAAATTGGAAACATGTTATAATCACGACTGCAGGTCAAACTAGACGCAACTGGAACACACTCAAAACACACGATATTACACTGTAGTTTGGACTGTATACACATCATATATTCATGTTCCAATGGTCAATACATGAATACGATAGCATCAATATTGATAAAGTTGTATGCAATATTGTTCACTGCAATATGCATATATGATGTGTATACAGTCCAAATATCAACGTGATCATACGTGTTTGACTGGGTGTCTGAAACAATGTCCAAACAATCAATATCATTGCTGAACAGTATGCCATCAAACTCATGTCGTCATAGTAGTTGAAATACGTAACCAATTCATGATTGAATTTGATGTTTTTATGCATGAATACTGACTGTTATTGCGTGATTATAATGTGTATAGTATTACATCGACCATACTCAATCAACATCACATCAATGGCACATCAATGGCATGTCAATAGTGCATCAATGGCACATGAACAGACGCTAAACATCAGTCAATATACATGTCAAAATACACCACAATTAGTCGAGTTTCAAATGGTCACATACAACACATTAACACGAATTATAAATGTCTGCAAACCGTGCATATGCATGCTCAATCAATGGTGATATACCATATACACAATCAGTTTAAATATGGTTGGGAAATAACTAGTATTGGCCAAGTTATATGCGTTCAAAGTGGATCATTTGCATCATCACAATCGCGTACTAAATGGTCGATTTCACAACCAATACACAAGCCTGTGCTGATATGGTGACATGACAATACTTGTATACACTTGGTATTGTATCATGTACAATTTCAATACAATCCATGCATGTTTGGTAACACAATAATTGAATAGCTGACGTTTTGTAGGTTGGATATTATAGTCGATGTTTGGCGTGTCAATAACTCGGTCTACAGTGGTCGTACAATGTCGAGGACAACTGCAATCAACTCGGGACGACAAACTACAGTATGTTTGATATACTGGCATGCATAGAACGCACAAACTGTCAAACTATACACGATATCCAAAACATCATCCAAATCAGTCGTCAATTTGCAATCAAAAACATGCATTATAGTCGCAAAACTTGACCAATTGACCTGCAATGTATGGCACACATATAGTCATGTATTGTGTGTATAGTTACGTTGTCATTGGTGCAATATATCAATGTGTATCATGACCACTAAATGCATGTCCGAAGGTGTCGTTTTGACGTGTTTGATGTCGAATATCTTGACCAATACTGACACTAGTTGCATGAAACTGCTACAGTATATGGATATTGCATTGGTATGTATGATGCATGCATGTATTGTCATGAAATTACAAAAAAATATACAATTTATACTTACCACTAGTGTTTGACATGATACCAAAATTGGATATATTTTGACCAATAGTGACACTAGTTGCATGAGATTGACACTGAACATGAGTATACATGCATACTATATACTGGACATGCATCAGGCCATATCGTCAACTAAATTGGAAACATGTTATAATCACGACTGCAGGTCAAACTGGATGCAACTGGAACACACTCAAAACATGACTTATTACACTGTAGTTTGGACTGTATACACATCATATATTCATGTTACAATGGCCGATACATTCATTTGACTACAATACATATCGATGACTGGCATATTCACTAACGATTGACTGTGTAATGTATGAATATCAAATGCATTGTATAGTTTAATTGACTGGCTGTTTGACCTGCATTTCAACTAGTATTTAGACTGTTATTCTGACCAGTATTTGACGATTGTTTAAACCATATATTGACCAGTTGTTTGGCCTGCATTTTAACTAGTATTCTGACTTGTATTTGACTGTTGTTTGACGAGTATTTGACCTGCATTTCAACCTGTTGTTTGACGAGTGTTTGACTAGTTTAGCCTGCATTTCAACCTGCATTCTGACCAGTTGTTGACTATTATTCTGACCAGTATTCTGACTAGTATTTGACGATTGTCCAGACCTGCATTTGACTAGTTGTTTGACTGTTGTTGGACCAGTTGTTTGACCAATTGTTTGTAAAAAACTACAGTCGTTCATACTCGAATACATGGTCAGTGGCTCAACCAATACTACAGTTACACATACTACAGCTTGATGACAATGACAGTAACACTGTTACGATGACTGTTTCAAGTTTGTGCAAAACTACAGCCAACAAAAATCGAATACATGGTCAGTGGCTCAACCAATACTACAGTTACACATACTACAGCTTGATGACAATGACAGTAACACTGTTACGACGACTGTTTCAAGTTTGTGCAAAACTACAGCCAACAAAAATAGGGATTCGGACAAAACTGCATTGACTGGTGTGTGTCGAGTATGTCGATTCAACCAACACATGGCAACACTACTGCGTCTCTGGTTATACAACAGCATACACATGGCCATGTATGACAACTGTCAAACTGTATGCAACAATCGAGTGTTCAAGTGTTGGGTAAAGTCGAATAACGACCAGAATTACACGATTTAATAAACTCGATTGTACACTGTCAGGCTACAAACCTTGATCGTTTTTACAGTTATTGATAGTTGTTGATGGTCATTGACAGTTATTGATAGTCACTAGTAGTTATTGACAGTCATTGACAGTCACTGTCCAACAACACAGTCACAATAATATATTTACGACTATAATCATGCCTGATTTGGAGCGTTTTGTTGGCATATATTATGGTCTATTACACAACCAATACATGATATCATGTCAGTTTGATGCCATGACAATACATGTATACACTTGATATTGTATCATGTCCAGTTTCAATGCAATCCATGCATGTTTGTTGGCACAACACTGTAATATATGATGGTTTTCTTGACGACATGCTGGGACAGTATGAGCTAGTCGATAATATGTTAATAACTTGGTCAGTAGTGGTCGTACAGTGTCAATGCCAACTGATATCGAATCAGAACGATATACTACATGTATTTTTGACGCATTTGCATACAAGATAAATTGTTGATTGACTGATAGACACGATACTAGATTAAAATAACAAGTAGAGCTCGTCGTTTCAAACCAATTGCAAACTAAAAACTTTAATATCGACTATGACCACAAAAGTCGACCAAATGACTTGGTATGCACCACATATATGTAATTATGTGTTGCGGATCGAATTATGATGTCACTGACGCACTATGGTCAATATCTGACATGGAATGGGCCGACCAAAGTCCGAAAATGACGTTTTGACGTGTTTGATGTCGTATATCTTGACCAATACTGACACTAGTTGCATGAAACTGCTACAGTATATGCACATGATATTGGTATGTACAATGCATGCATGTGTTGACATACGATACATGCAAAAAATACAACTTGCACATAGCACGAATATTTGACATGAAACTGGAAATGCGTGTATCTCGATGAATAATGACACTACATGCATGCGATTGATACTGGACATGTATGTATATACATACTATATATTGGACATGCATCATGGCATGTTGTCAACTAAACTAACAACATGTTATAGTCACGACTGTCGATCGAATTGGACACGTCGGTATACACTCAAAACACGACTTATTGCGCTGTGGTTTGGACTGTATACATATCATGTATATATATTACAATGGTCAATATATCAATACGATAGCATCAATATTGACAAAGTTGGATATATTGTCCGAATATCAGACATGGTATCCTGTCCGAATGTCCGGATAATATCAGACACGAGTGGTTAGTATGACGTTTGGAGTGTCCGAATGCGGATATATTAATGCAGCGGTCAATTATGGTGGTGATCAGGGTCATGTCAGCGCTAAAATATATACAGCCGAAGCTATGTCGTCAGGTCAGTTGACATTACAACAGATCAAGTTTTCTGTTTTTTTTTTCTACGAATACTGTCGATATTTGCAGAATATGTCAACTAGTATAGTACTGCATTGGTCGACTTGATGGCTTGTCAATGGCTTGTGAACAGACGCTAATTGTCAAGGTTAGAACATGCTGATATTGATGGAATTTTAAATGTCTTGAAACGTCCAACATGAAATACACTAATTTATAATGTATTGACTAATGCAGTTTGACAATGTAGTATCATACATACATGCTATATACACAACCAGTTTAAATATGGCTGGGACAAAGCTGCTATTGGCCAAGTTATACATGTTCAAAGTGGACCATTTGCATCATCACAATTACAAATTAAATGGCCGATTTCACAACCAATACGCAAGCCTGTGTCAATATGGTGACATGACAATACTTGTATACACTTGGTATTGTATCATGTACAATTTCAATACAATCCATGCATGTTTGATAACACAGTAATTGAATAGCTGACGTTTTATAGGTTGGATATTATAGTCGATGTTTGACGTGTCAATAACTCGGTCTACAGTGGTCGTACAATGTCGAAATCAACTGCAATCAACTCGGGACGACAAACTACAGTATGTTTGATATACTGGAATGTATAGAACGCACAAACTGTCAAACTATACACGATATCCAAAACACCATCCAAATCAGTCGTCAATTTGCAATCAAAAACATGCATTATAGTCGCAAAACTTGACCAACTGGCCTGCAATGTATGGCACACATACAGTCATGTATTGTGTATATGATTACGTCGTCATTGGTGCAATATTCAATGTGTATCATGACCACCAAGTGCATGTCCGAAGGTGTCGTTTTGACGTGTTTGATGTCGAATATCTTGACCAATACTGACACTAGTTGCATGAAACTGCTACAGTATATGGATATTGCATTGGTATGTATGATGCATGCATGTATTGTCATGAAATTGCAAAAAAATATACAATTTATACTTACCACTAGTGTTTGACATGATACCAAAATTGGATATATTTTGACCAATAGTGACACTACATGCATGCTATTGACACTGAACATGAGTATACATGCATACTATATACTGGACATGCATCAGGCCATATCGTCAACTAAATTGGAAACATGTTATAGTCACGACTGCCGACTGAATTGGATGCAACTGGAACACACTCAAAACACACGATATTGCACTATAGTTTGGACTGTATACACATCATATATACATATTACAATGGTCAATACATGAATATAATAGCATCAATATTGATAAAACTACATGCAATATTGTCCGAATATCAGACGCGGCATCTTGTCCAAATATCAAACATGATCATACGTGTTTGACTGGATGTCTGAAACAATGTCCAAACAATCAATATCATTGCTGAACGGTATGCCATCAAACTCATGTTGTCATAGTAGCTGAAATACGCAACCAATTCATGATTGAATTTGATGTTTTTATGCATGAATACTGACTGTTATTGCGTGATTATAATGTGTATAGTATTACATCGACCATACTCAATCAATGGCACATCAATGGCACATCAATGGTGCATCAATGACACATGAACAGACGCTAAACATCAGTCAATATACATGTCAAAATACATGTCAAAATACACCACAATTAGTCGAGTTTCAAATGGTCACATACAACACATTCAACACGAATTATAAATGTCTGCAAACCGTGCATATGCATGCTCAATCAATGGTGATATACTATATACACAATCAGTTTAAATATGGCTGGGAAATAACTGCTATTGGCCAAGTTATATGCGTTCAAAGTGGACCATTTGCATCATCACAATCGCGTACTAAATGGTCGATTTCACAACCAATACACAAGCCTGTGCTGATATGGTGACATGAAAATACTTGTATACACTTGGTATTGTATCATGTGCAATTTCAATACAATCCATGCATGTTTGATAACACAGTAATTGAATAGCTGACGTTTTGTAGGTTGGATATTATAGTCGATGTTTGGCGTGTCAATAACTTGGTCTACAGTGGTCATACAATGTCAGGGACAACTGCAATCAACTCGGGACGACAAACTACAGTATGTTTGATATACTGGCATGTATAGAACGCACAAACTGTCAAACTATACACGATATCCAAAACACCATCCAAATCAGTCGTCGAATCGCAATCAAAAACATGCATTATAGTCGCAAAACTTGACCAACTGGCCTGCAATGTATGGCACACATATAGTCATGTATTGTGTATATAGTTACGTTGTCGTTGGTGCAATATATCAATGTGTATCATGACCACTAAATGCATGTCCGAAAGTGTCGTTTTGACGTGTTTGATGTCGAATATCTTGACCAATAGTGACACTAGTTGCATGAAACTGCTACAGTATATAGATATTGCATTGGTATGTACGATGCATGCATGTATTGTCATGAAATTGCAAAAAAATATACAGTTTATACTTACCACTAGTATTTGACATGATACCAAAATTGGATATATCTTGACCAATAGTGACACTAGTTGCATGCGATTGACACTGAACATGAGTATACATGCATACTATATACTGGACATGCATCAGGCCATATCGTCAACTAAATTGGAAACATGTTATAGTCACGACTGCCGACTGAATTGGATGCAACTGAAACACACTCAACACGAATTATAAATGTACGCAAACCGTGCATATGCATGCTCAATCAATGGTGATATACTATATACACAATCAGTTTAAATATGGCTGGGAAATAACTGCTATTGGCCAAGTTATATGCGTTCAAAGTGGACCATTTGCATCATCACAATCGCGTACTAAATGGTCGATTTCACAACCAATACACAAGCCTGTGCTGATATGGTGACATGAAAATACTTGTATACACTTGGTATTGTATCATGTGCAATTTCAATACAATCCATGCATGTTTGATAACACAGTAATTGAATAGCTGACGTTTTGTAGGTTGGATATTATAGTCGATGTTTGGCGTGTCAATAACTTGGTCTACAGTGGTCATACAATGTCAGGGACAACTGCAATCAACTCGGGACGACAAACTACAGTATGTTTGATATACTGGCATGTATAGAACGCACAAACTGTCAAACTATACACGATATCCAAAACACCATCCAAATCAGTCGTCGAATCGCAATCAAAAACATGCATTATAGTCGCAAAACTTGACCAACTGGCCTGCAATGTATGGCACACATATAGTCATGTATTGTGTATATAGTTACGTTGTCGTTGGTGCAATATATCAATGTGTATCATGACCACTAAATGCATGTCCGAAAGTGTCGTTTTGACGTGTTTGATGTCGAATATCTTGACCAATAGTGACACTAGTTGCATGAAACTGCTACAGTATATAGATATTGCATTGGTATGTACGATGCATGCATGTATTGTCATGAAATTGCAAAAAAATATACAGTTTATACTTACCACTAGTATTTGACATGATACCAAAATTGGATATATCTTGACCAATAGTGACACTAGTTGCATGCGATTGACACTGAACATGAGTATACATGCATACTATATACTGGACATGCATCAGGCCATATCGTCAACTAAATTGGAAACATGTTATAGTCACGACTGCCGACTGAATTGGATGCAACTGAAACACACTCAACACGAATTATAAATGTACGCAAACCGTGCATATGCATGCTCAATCAATGGTGATATACTATATACACAATCAGTTTAAATATGGCTGGGAAATAACTGCTATTGGCCAAGTTATATGCGTTCAAAGTGGACCATTTGCATCATCACAATCGCGTACTAAATGGTCGATTTCACAACCAATACACAAGCCTGTGCTGATATGGTGACATGACAATACTTGTATACACTTGGTATTGTATCATGTGCAATTTCAATACAATCCATGCATGTTTGATAACACAATAATTGAATAGCTGACGTTTTGTAGGTTGGATATTATAGTCGATGTTTGACGTGTCAATAACTCGGTCTACAGTGGTCGTACAATGTCAGGGACAACTGCAATGTATGGCACACATATAGTCATGTATTGTGTGTATAGTTACGTCGTCGTTGGTGCAATATATCAATGTGTATCATGACCATCAAGTGCATGTCCGAAAGTGTCGTTTTGACGTGTTTGATGTCGTATATCTTGACCAATACTGACACTAGTTGCATGAAACTGCTACAGTATATAGATATTGCATTGGTATGTATGATGCATGCATGTATTGCCATGAAATTGCAAAAAAATATACAATTTATACTTACCACTAGTATTTGACATGATACCAAGATTGGATATATCTTGACCAATAGTGACACTAGTTGCATGAGATTGACACTGAACATGAGTATACATGCATACTATATACTGGACATGCATCAGGCCATATCATCAACTAAATTGGAAACATGTCATAGTCACGACTGCCGACTGAATTGGATGCAACTGAAACACACTCAAAACATATGATATTACACTGTAGTTTGGACTGTATACACATCATATATTCATGTTACAATGGCCGATACATTCACTTGACTACAATACATATCGATGACTGGCATATTCACTAGCGATTGATTGTGTAATGTATGAATATCAAATGCACTGTATAGTTTAATTGACTGGCTGTTTGACGAGTGTATTTGACTTGTATTTAACCTGCATTTCAACTAGTATTTAGACTTGTATTTGACTGTTGTTTGACGAGTATTTGACGAGTATTTAGACTGTTATTCTGACTTGTATTTTGACGAGTATTTTAACTAGTATTTGATCTGCATTCTGACCAGTTGTTTGATTAGTTTAGCCTGCATTTCAACCTGCATTCTGACCAGTATTTGACGATTGTTTAATGATTGTCTAAACCTGCATTCTGACCAGTTGTTTGACTGTTATTCTGACTTGTATTTGACGAGTATTTTGACGAGTATTTGACGAGTGTATTTGACGAGTGTTTGATTAGTTTAACCAGTATTTCAACCTGCATTCTGACCAGTATTGGACGATTGTTCAGACCTGCATTCTGACCAGTTGTTTGACTGTTATTCTGACCTGTATTTGATCATATTTGACGAGTATTTTGACTAGTATTTGACCAGTGTTTGACGAGTGTATTTGACGAGTATTTGACCTGCATTTCAACCTGTTGTTTGATTAGTTTAGCCTGCATTCTGACCAGTATTCTGACTAGTATTTGACGATTGTCCAGACCTGCATTTGACTAGTTGTTTGACTGTTGTTGGACCAGTTGTTTGACCAATTGTTTGTAAAAAACCACAGTCGTTCATACTCGAATACATGGTCAATAGCTCAACCAATACTACAGTTACACATACTACAGCTTGATGACAATGACAGTAACACTGTTACAATGACTGTTTCAAGTTTGTGTAAAACTACAGCCAACAAAAATAGGGATTCGGACAAAACTGCATTGACTGGTGTGTGTCGAGTATGTCGATTCAACCAACACATGCCAACACTACTGCGTCTCTGGTTATACAACAGCATACACATGGCCATGTATGACGACTGTCAAACTGTATGCAACAATCGAGTGTTCAAGTGTTGGGTAAAGTCGAATAACGACCAGAATTACACGATTTAATAAACTCGATTGTACACTGTCAGGCTACAAACCTTGATCGTTTTTACAGTTATTGATAGTTATTGATGGTCATTGACAGTTATTGATAGTCATTAGTAGTCATTGACAGTCATTGATAGTCACTGTCCAACAACACAGTCACAATAATATATTTACGACTATAATCATGCCTGATTTGGAGCGTTTTGTTGGCATATATTATGGTCTATTACACAACCAATACATGATATCATGCCAGTTTGATGCCATGACAATACATGTATACACTTGATATTGTATCATGTCCAATTTCAATGCAATCCATGCATGTTTTTTGGCACAACACTGTAATATATGATGGTTTTCTTGACGACATGCTGGGACAGTATGAGCTAGTCGATAATATGTTAATAACTTGGTCAGTAGTGGTCGTACAATGTCAATGCCGACTAATATCGAATCAGAACGATATACTACATGTATTTTTGACGCATTTGCATACAAGATAAATTGTTGATTGACTGATAGACACGATACTAGATTAAAATAACAAGTAGAGCTCGTCGTTTCAAACCAATTGCAAACTAAAAACTTTAATATCGACTATGACCACAAAAGTCGACCAAATGACTTGGTATGCACCACATATATGTAATTATGTGTTGCGGATCGAATTATGATGTCACTGACGCACTATGGTCAATATCTGACATGGAATGGGTCGACCAAAGTCCGAAAATGACGTTTTGACGTGTTTGATGTCGTATATCGTCGTCAATAGTGACACTAGTTGCATGAAACTGCTACAGTATATGCACATGGCATTGGTATGTACAATGCATGCATGTGTTGTCATACGATACATGCAAAAAATACAACTTGCACATAGCACGAATATTTGACATGAAACTGGAAATGCGTGTATCTCGATGAATAATGACACTACATGCATGCGATTGATACTGGACATGTATGTATATACATACTATATATTGGACATGCATCATGGCATGTTGTCAACTAAACTAACAACATGTTATAGTCACGACTGTCGACCGAATTGGACACGTCGGTATACACTCAAAACACGACTTATTGCGCTGTGGTTTGGACTGTATACATATCATGTATATATATTACAATGGTCAATATATCAATACGATAGCATCAATATTGACAAAGTTGGATATATTGTCCGAATGTCAGACATGGTATCCTGTCCGAATGTCCGGATAATATCAGACACGAGTGGTTAGTATGACGTTTGGAGTGTCCGAATGCGGATATATTAATGCAGCGGTCAATTATGGTGATGATCAGCATACGTATGCAACGGATTACGGCTCAATTGCCGGGTTTTTTTGTACGAATATTGGGTGGTGATGCAAATGCAGCCATATGCCTATACAGTACTGCATTGGTTGACTCGATGACATGTATATACACATTACAATATGGTAACAATATGGTAACAATACAGAGTTACAATGGCTGTTGTATAGGGTCAAAATAAACGGTTGAATAGTATTGAAATACGACACAAAATCATGCAAAAAAACAACGCATTGTGGGGTAATGACACACTCATGATACACTGTATGATGGTGGTCGGATCACTGTGATATTGGACAGTAACATGCATACATGTTGTATACACAACCAGTTGAAATATGGATACAATCCGAGTGTTACTGATGGGACTACAAATGATTGCAATAAAATTGTAATGATCAAGCGTAATTGAACATGTACAAAACGCACGTCCCACACATGGACAACACACTGCAATTCAATGGCACAGTACATGATGACGATGCAAGCGATATGTAAGTATATGTATATGGATATGGAGGTACGATGATTGCGGATACAATGGTGTACAGATCAACAGTGAATGGAGCACAAACAACAATGGAGCATGGACATTATAATGCGTACAAAAAGATGATCACTACAGCAACACACACTAGATACAGTTTTGATGACAGGATGGTAATACAGCAATCAAACCGGCAGTATGCGATACAGTATAACGTATAGCATTGTATAAAGTGATGATGAATGGCCATTGATTGATATTGGTGACGAATACAGACAGGAATGTATGGTCATGGCACGACGATAATTGACATGTAAAACGGCCAAGTAATATTGAATTGCCGAGACGTTACCAAAGCAATGTTTTTCAACAAACCATTTGGCATAATCAGAAAAATAACGAGACTTAAACAGGGTCATTTATTCAGTGTGGAAGGATCCAAGAACCGGATATCTGTGAGAGCACAACCCGATGAAATAACTCGGCGGGCAGAACAGATCGGTGCAGCACACATTGATAGGCTTTTGATAGCTAGCCAATTGTAATTATCACTTGGAACGTCCCCGCCGTATTTGTTGATATGGAGGGAGCAGCGTTTGTCGGAGCAATCCGTCGGGTAATTATTAATTGGTGCTCATTGATGGGTTAGCACTATGTGGTTTTTGGTTTCCACCCCGAAGCTATGCACAATGGTAGATTTGGGTGACTCGGAATATAATGGCTAAATTATAGTGATGATAATGGCACTACTGACAGCGATGACAGTATTCGGCACGACCATATCTGTTACTATAATGCTTTTTGATATGAATCAGCAGTTTTTTGAACGGCATATTGGGCCCGACAGGGTGATTTGATGACTTACACAACCGAGATTAGCACGGAATGCGTGAAGCAAAACCGAATTGATTAGGAAGTGTACAGAACCAGATGAACCAATGGCTTGAAAAAGCAAATGTTGATGTTTAGGATGTGATGTGGTTGCAATATTTGGATTTTTGATTTTTTGATCTTGATTTGGATATGCAATTACTACAATGTGGATACCGTGAATGTGTATTGAACAGTTGGACAAGATGGATTGGGACAACTAGCGAGGTTTAAATCTTAGTAGTACCAATTATTATATATGGAGTAATGATTTGACTGGGCCAATTTGGATTTGGATTAGATTTGTGGATTTTGAATTTTCGGATTTTCGGATTCGGATTCAT
>NW_006281103.1:82566-87566 GCF_000203795.2 Batrachochytrium dendrobatidis JAM81 | reverse complement strand
ACATCAACACATTAATACTAATGGACAAGTAGCTGATATTGACACCAACGGATTATCAACACGCGGCGTTGAACAATTGGTCAACCCTGATGGTCATTGATAATGTCATTGACAATGTCATTGACAATGGTAATATGAAACGGTACATGCAAGTGATATGCAAGTGATATGCAACATACAATGAGCCATGTTTGATGCGTACATGTTGATGCAATGAGTATGGCGACATTGTATGCAACAAGTATATGGTAACAATGTACAATGTACAATCACAGCTATGATGTGATGTGATGCAATGTGATGAACACGGATACGCATAACGGTCCACATTTTGATATACAAGCGACCAATATTCAATGTATTAATTGTATTCAATTTAATAATTGTATTACATGTATTAATATACAACACAATCAACACATTGTGTCAGTGTCAGTGTCATGGATATGGATATGGATATGGTGTCGTGTGTTGGGTATCGTGTGTCGTGTGTTGGCGTATTAAATATACATTTGACAAATACATGCAAACAATGTACAACAGCAATATGTGGTGATATGGTATGTTATTGTATCATGTCCAATACAGTTTAATACAATACAATACAATACAATACAGTATAAATATACATGGACGATAGTATATGGTACAACTAGTACAAACAACTAGTACAACTAATACAGGTAATACAAACTGCAGGTATATGACACACACGACAGCAACACGTATAAACCAACAATAAATACTGACAATAGTCATGGTTATGCAATATGAGGCATGAAACATGACAAACCAAACACGCCAAACACGCCAACCAGACACACAAACACACGAGTAGATATTGACATGACAGTACAGTACAGTACAGTGTGTCAACAACTACATGATTGCAGTGAATAGTGACAAAACCATATGGTTGTTAGTAGTCGGTAACAACTAACAATATTGACAACAATAACACTGACATATAACAACAAGTATGACAAGTATGGTATATTTATTGACGTCAAACAGTACAATCACGGGAGGTGGGTTGATGATTGGAAAATATGTCATGACATGACATGACATGCCATGCCATGACTAGATAACATGCAACATGCAACACCAATGCAGTCATGAACACACAGTAACACACAGTAACACAATAATATGTGTGAAATAGTATGACATGATATGGCATGGTATGAACAGTGATGACAATTAATACAAACAACATGACATGACATGACATGGACGGAAACACAATGTCAACAACTACATGATTGTAAAACATGTCATGATATGTCATGATATGATATGTCAGGGTTAGGGGTTAGTGATAGTAGTCGGTAACAACTAACATTATTGACACCAATAATACAGGCATATATGAAACCATATAACAACAAGTATGGTATATATATACATGACAACAACAGTACAGTACAGCCATGGAATGTAATGAACACAAACACACGAGTCAATGTCAATGTCAATGTCAATGTCAGGGTCAGGGTCAGGGACTAGTGTATCCGCAAGCTAGTTAACTCAAGTCAGCAAGTCAGCATGGCAGTGATGGCAGTGATGTCAGTGATGGTCACATTATTCCACCCTCAAACAACAACGTCTTTGGAGTCAAGACGGATACTTGGGTTTCAACAAATTTGCGGTATGGAATTCAGCCAACTTGTCAGGAGCTGAAATATTATGGACAGGTTCCCAGCTTTGATGGATAATGGTGTAACCGGTTTATTTGTTGCTGAATACGGACCCAAACTCAACATGATGCAATGAAACAACGGGTGACCGAGTAATAGTTGCCAGGATACTAGGTAAATATGTGTTGGCAACACAGAACAGCAATTATTAACAGGAGCATCCGTCGTGTCATGATTCTTGGACATGACATGACTGGATTAACTAGCAAACTAGCACATGACATGACATGACATGACATGATATGACATGACTGAAAACTACGACCAACAAAACAACTGACGAGTATTTACAGCATGCAATATTACATTGATCAGGGCTAGCATGGTACGGCCATTATGTTGGATGCTGCTACTAATCATGACATGTACATGACATGTGGATGACATGTGTGTAAATGTGTCAGTTTCACCAAAGGGTACTTGTCACATTAGCATAACAGTCAAACATACCATCGCATACATCCACACATTGACACATTACTGTATGTTGCTTGGTTTGGTAATATGTCATGTCAACAGTATACATTTTCAGTAAAGCAAGGTATAAGTGATAAGGGATGAAACACAAAGTATCAACCAGGTGGTTAGTGACAATATGAGTTTATCAATGTGTCAACAACTATTTGATCACGAATATGTCGGATGATAACCAGGTGATTGTTACTAGTTGGTACTAGTTGGTATCAAATAACTTTATTGACATTATTGACATGTTGTTAAAACTCAGGTAAACACACATGACAAGTATGGTTGATTTATAGACCTCAACATGTGTACTGTCACATGAAATGGTGCCGTAATTAATCATCATTGCATTATTGAATTCATGCATCACCAAGGTTGTGAACAACACATGGAACAACACAGTGAATAACATAGTGAACAATAGGGGCAAAAAAACACAACAAATACAACAAGCAATGAACAACAGACACATGACATGACATGACATGACAAAAAAGTAGTGATGAACTTGGTGTCAATTGTGAGGATCACAGCCATGAGGACCTTAGATTAATTACCTTGCGGTTACACAACACCCTAAGGACTGATATTAACCTCCTTATGACCGATCGAATCCCTAAGGACTCATGTTGACCGCCGTAGGGACACGCAACTCCATAAGAACCTGTGTGAACCCTTTACGGCTGTACTCTTGTTGAGGTCTATAAATAGACCATACTTGTCATGTATGTTTACCTCAGTTTTATCAATAAAGTTCCTTGATCCTAGTTAGTAACAAGCACCTGGTTTCCCTTCGCCTTATTTTGCGATTAAGTACTTCCTGACACATTGATAAAACTCATATTTTCCTGAACCACCTGCTTGTTTACTCCTTGTCCCTGTTCCTATCACAACTTCAAACCTCGTCATGAAAAACTCTCCGGAAGCCCGTTCCAATCTAATCGACGGTTCCCCTCACTCACGACATTCCAGTCGCACTCGTCCAACGACATGCAGATTGACGCAGTCGTTCGAGGCCCGTTATCCACTCAAGAAAGGAAGCGCCAACGTCAGCTCGGCTTATGTTTATATTGTGGCCAGCCAGGTCACCGAGCTCATGACTGCCCTAGCAGAAGTCCTAATAGAAGAACGACTCCAGGTTCCAGATCCGTCGTTCGCCAAACCAACACCTTTGCCTCTTGAAAACAGTTATGGGTGAAGCAGTGGATGTAGCCCGTGGTATGCTTGACAAGGATGTTGATGTGGTAGTACCCTCTGGGGAAACAGGCTCTTTTACACAGACGCCCTCCACATCTCCTTTGTACTCGCATCAGCCAGCAAAACCCACACACCATGCTAAGTCTGTTCAATGTAAAACTCCATCCTGTTCATACCCGTTTCCTGTTCTCGTTTCCTAGTTTCCCCAGTTATTCCTTGTTTTCTTGTCAATGATTCACATTTCATTAAACCTCCTAGTTTTCCCAGTTATTCCTTGTTTTCTTGTCAATGATTCACATTTCATTGAACCTCCTAGTTTTCCCAGTTATTCCTCGTTTTCTTGTCAATGATTCCTGTTTTGAGTTGCCAACCTCAGATTTACCTCGTATCCAGGCAACTACCACCGCATCGAAACCCAAGTAACCGTATCGACTCCAGAGACGTCGTCGTTTGGAGGGGAGATAATGTGAGGATCACAGCCATGAGGACCTTAGATTAATTACCTTGCGGTTACACAACACCCTAAGGACTGATATTAACCTCCTTATGACCGATCGAATCCCTAAGGACTCATGTTGACCGCCGTAGGGACACGCAACTCCATAAGAACCTGTGTGAACCCTTTACGGCTGTACTCTTGTTGAGGTCTATAAATAGACCATACTTGTCATGTATGTTTACTTCAGTTTTATCAATAAAGTTCCTTGATCCTAGTTAGTAACAAGCACCTGGTTTCCCTTCGCCTTATTTTGCGATTAAGTACTTCCTGACATCAATGGACATTGGACATTGGACAAACATGGTGAGTCAAGACAGCGTCAGAGTTATGGTTATGGTTGAATAGTGACTAGACATGGTATATATTGTACTATATTGTACTATATTGTACTATAGTCAGCAAATACAACTAAACATAATGTGATTGTGATTGTGATGATCACAGGCAGTTGGCAGTAATCAATGCTAATGTGCAAATTAACTCGGCGTGTACAATGGCATAATATCCAACACTACAACACTACAACATTGAGCAATGTGACACAATGTGACACAATGTGGCACAAACCATGATACTTTTGACACATGACATTGAACCACTGATATATAATGATTAACAAAACATCAACATCAACACAGTAATATGATGACATTGACATACAAGACAACATGCACATTATACAGCATTATAATATAATATAGTATGATATGATATGATATAGTACACTAATTGAAAATAACACAATCACAATCACAGTCACAGTCACAGTATCATTTACATTTACATTCAGATTTACATTATTTATGTAATTATATTGTCATGGTTGTGGATATTGTCATGGTCATGGTCAGGTATAGGTGAAACAAATATCATCAAGACAAACAATACAATACAATACAATACAATGGATACAGTGTATGTTGACAGACAGCAGTGATGAACAACAGGTGACACATGACAAACAAAACTGAACACATGGTTATTGACACAACACACACACCAATAGTTGCATACAGATTGATGAATGGCATAAAATGCAAACAACCAAGTTGATACATGATGATCCATGATGAAACGGACAATGACAGCAGTTGTATAGTGATTGAAATGTTGTCTCGTGTCGTGTTATGGTTGGATAG
>NW_006281103.1:81632-82466 GCF_000203795.2 Batrachochytrium dendrobatidis JAM81 | reverse complement strand
GTCCATAGCTTTTTGAAATAATGGCTCTGTTGACACATCCTTGTACCATCTAATCGTGTCTGATTGAAGCATCAAGTATGAGTTTGGCAGACAACTTGCAACTTTAATCAACTTGTATACGGTAAGCATTTTGATAATGTCGGCATTTGTCAGGATATCACACCTGACAACTTTGAATCAAATTTAGCAGTGATTATAAGTGAAAACACCAATCTAGCACAACAACAATTCCAGACAATCCAGACAATCCGATTCTGATTAGTTCTAAAACCAGAACTCACATTGTAACCACAAACCAAATGCGTTCAATATCAATCACAATCATCATGTACGAATGTATCAAAGTATGTCGTCAACTTTTGAATATTTTAGCAGTCTTGCTTAAAACAAGTGGTATCATCCAGTGCACTACATATACTACTCATGGTCATTGACAACTGATTGTGTAGCAATAGTGTTAGTGTATTGTGAGCAAAGTATTGATGATGGAATAACACACATTTTGGGTATGATACTAGAAACACACAAACTTCAAATAACTGCGCAACTATATGTTCAAACTCTGCTTCAAATATATGTTGTTGTATACAGCAAACCTGGTAAAGTGTTGTATTTTGTCATGGCTGCATTGTTCCGAGACATAATTCGAGGCTTGTTACAATGGGTTACCAGATTTGATATCCAATAGGTTTGATAAAAGTGTTGCAATTGACATTTATGTTTGTGGATAACAATATTTTGGAATCAACTCGTTCAACTTGGAAATCAATTGGATTTCTTGCTGATATCAATACCAATGTCAGTTCAACTCAGTTGATTGGAGTAGCACTCGAG
>NW_006281103.1:80475-81244 GCF_000203795.2 Batrachochytrium dendrobatidis JAM81 | reverse complement strand
TTTATTATGTATTTAGTGTTGTTGCAACTCGACATATTACACGTCTTGATAGTGTGTTATATATCCCAGCGACATTTGATCAGTCGGTAGTTTGTGGCAAATAATGAATTAGAGTGGTGTTTTGCTCTGTTTACAGATTGTTTGGCATTTGATTATTTAGTGTAGTGTGGTTAATATCGGTCAGACAGTGTAATACACACTGATTGAATATCAAATACAACACTGGTGACAATATGAACACACATGCTTGTCAGTTTCAACCGTATCCTAGATATCAACCAAGTTTTGTCCAACAAACTTTGTACAAGTGTCGTGCAGTGTGATGGTAAATTGTCTGATGACAACGATATACGTTTTTTGATGACTTGTATTTGTAACTTTTGAACGATTTGTGGTTGAGATCCGCATGTTTACAGTCTTTTACCGATCTTTTGAAAAAAACATGGTTTGACTGCATGACAATGTCAAATCCAAAATTGCATTTGGAGACAAATTGCCACCAAACATACTATATATATGCATGGATAATGCCATGACTGATATTCAGGGTATTCATGATACAAGCATCAATGCTGGTTTATTGGATGCAATTGCAGCAGCTGGTGTCAAATATTCAGACTGGGATTCAACAAGATGCGACCTAATTGTCAGATCAATGATTTTAAACATATATAGTATTTTCAAACCCAACACATTTTGGATTTGGTGGACTGACTACAATCAAGACCATGACACTGTTCAACAATCACAGACTCGATGCCAACGACAT
>NW_006281103.1:77654-80336 GCF_000203795.2 Batrachochytrium dendrobatidis JAM81 | reverse complement strand
CAATAGTTTTTGGATGATTTTGACAACATTTGGATGTGGTATTGAATTGGTTATAACATCAAAACCAACAGCGACAGTATCTTGGATCATGACTCGTCCAAAAGTTGTGCAGATTGTGCGAATCGATTTTCAAAACCATTTTCAAACATATATTGATTGATTATTGTAGCTGCCAACACTGATGAATTAGCAACAACCAACTTGGCAGTGACTTGGCGGTGACTTGTCAATGACTTGTCAGCAGTTTGGAGTGATTTTGATGATTTGGGTTATATGATTTGTAATATTTATCGAGTAAGCTTGTTTGGCCAGCTGTAGCAACCAATGATGATTTAGTCTTGGTTCAACGATCGATCAAAACCCAAACCTGAATGCCAAAAACTGAAAACTGAAAAATACGCTATACTCGATGGTTTGTTTGTCTGGTGAACACCAATGTGCAATGACTGCTCTTGAAATAGTGTCATGACAATGAGTCTTGTATTTTTGTCAAACTCCTGGTATATGAGATCATGCCACTTTTATTGCAGGCAAATAAATGACTAAAAACACGAAACAATTGCCAATTGACCTATCAATCATACCATTGAGTACCATGTAAATCCAACATGTCAAAGTAACCAATCATGCAATGATTTACTGAAACTACCGTGTTCATAAACGTATTGAGTAGGAATATTGCACTGACAGTCATCAGTCATTCAAGATTATGACAACCTGGCGCAAAGACTTGAAGTTGGTTTTCAAAACCTTGATCAAAACCTGTACTAATGATATCATACATTTGTTTGATCATGTCATTAATATACATATCGCTGACAAGTAGACAATCATGCAATGTTACATTCATCCACTATATAGTTGAACGAGTTTTGTCCATGATTGTTCATCGATGATCATCTCCGATCAACACTTGCTATTGGTCAAGATGTAATCGAAACTATCCGTTGAAAACCCTGCCATCACTTGATGATTTACATTGGGTATTAGTCTAGAACTGAACGTTGTCCATTATTCAAACATGCAAACCATCCACCATTGTACACATGATGTTTGGTCTGGGTTGCACATCTTGGATAAATAGTCTGACTAATTTAGTTGTGAATATCGGTTGAAAAACTGGTATTATTTGGTGTCCATATGTTGTTTATAGTATTGGGAATATTGGGAATATTGAATCAACATTGAATCTATTCAACATACCATGTCACACTGTACATTGGTGTTGATGCATGACCAAATGGTTGATAGTTTATGATGTATACACAACAAATAGTTGTTACAAACCATGATTTTCTACATCAAAAATATGAATCTTGCAAAATCGATATGAATTGTTGCTATTAAAACCATTTACTACGCTACCACTGTTATTTCCAAAGCTGTTGAGTTGATTGAAATCGTAACTAAACAAATCTACTGAGATATGTCCAACAAAACAATCATGTCAATCATGTCGAATGTGATTTATTGATCAGCTATCCGTGAGCCATGAACAATGAACGATGATAAATAGAATGAAACTTTGCGGCTTTGATTTGAACATTGACAATTATGCAAGTTGGTTTCAAGTTTACTGTGTGCATTGACACATGGCCACACATTGACAGATCAACAGATTACAGCTAGCGACAATCTGAATCAACTTTGGATGATATATATTTATATTTCAACAACCATTTTGACATGGTTTGAATCACTCGCACAAATCAAATACATGACCAATTGAACAATCAGTCAAATATTTGGTATACAGTGACAGTATATGCTGTAGTAATGGATTGTATATGTGATGATAACTATCCAGTAATCAGGGTGACAATTTGATACTATCTGATCACTGGATACATGACCGCAATCGAAGAGATCAACACATAATACTACTGAGGTTGATCATACACTATCAACGATGCTTGTATATTGATTCGACCTACGGTGTGTTTTTGGCTTTGTTGACCCTACATGATGTTTTCTGTGATCATTCATTTGAAAATTGCTGATTGCCGATTGTCACCCTTGAAGTTACCGTCATTATAAAACAGCAATCATGTACCAGATTCAACCCATTTTCATCACACTGCTCGATACAATGTTGATTACTCTAGAATGCGTTATACTTGCGTTGCAGGCGGTTGCTGCAGTTCGACTTGCATTAGAATCACCTTTTGGAATTGACAGTCAATCAAGCAATAGGCTATCGAAACGATCACCCGTTGAATTGGATGGTGATATCACAAAATGCTACACAATTAAAGTCAATGTTAATGGAGTTGATGTATGTATCATGACATGCATTGTAGTTTGATATCAATGCATGCCACGTTGAATCAATCACACTTGTTTAAAATAGTTGAATTTACAAGTCGATTCAGCAATGTCTGATATAGTCGTACCACTTCCTAGTTCAAGCAACGATATAGGTTTGACTCCGCAACACACTCCAAATGGGGAACCCGTTACTATATATTACAAAGGCGATGAGTATAATGGGTTTAGTTCCAATGCAGCTGTGACGATTCCAGGTACTAGGATAACTGACATCAATTTACCAGTAGTAGCAGTTGAAAAACTATCGGCAGATTCAGTTAAATCAGTCCCGAGTTTGATGGAATATTTGGACTTGGCTATAAATGGTTGTCAAATCATCATCCACCAATCACTGCGATGGATATTTGTACAAGT
>NW_006281103.1:76066-77016 GCF_000203795.2 Batrachochytrium dendrobatidis JAM81 | reverse complement strand
ATATGTGATGTGTCAAATAGTGAAGTGATGTGATGATGAACAATACACGAAAGCACATGACAAATATGACAAGTGGAAATGGTGGTGATGAAAACAGATATATGATGGATAATGCACATGTGATGAACACAGTGTATTTGATGTATGAACAGTGTCAATAGCAGTACAGATATATATTACAGTCATGAAGTACATGATGGCATGACAAACATATTGTTGGTTGACAATACACTTGACACAAACATACTAGTGTCAGTACCAGTAGCAGTACAAACAGCATGACATGCATCAAACAACACACACGTTATGTCAATAAATACACGACAGTGATACAGATAGTGATGAACACAGTGAAGCGGACAATCGTCAAACACCAAGTGTGTGAGGATCACAGCCATGAGGACCTTGGATTAATTACCTTGCGGTTACACAACACCCTAAGGACTCATGTTGACCGCCGTATGGACACACACTCCCTAAGAACCTGTGTGATTCCTCCACGGCTGTACTCTTGTTGAGGTCTATAAATATACCATACTTGTCATGTATGTTTACCTCAGTTTTATCAATAAAGTTTTAAAGTTGTTTGATCCTAGTTGGTAACAAGCACCTGGTTTCCCTTTGCCTTATTTTGCGATCAAGTACTTCCTGACATTTGTCATGTATGTTTTACATGGTTTTAACAATAATGTCAATAATGTCAATAAAGTTATTTGATCCCAACTAGTACCAACTAGTACCAACTAATAACAATCACCTGATTATCATCCGACATATTCGTGATCAAGTAGTTGTTGACACATTGATAAACTCATATTGTCACTAACCACCTGGTTGATACTTTGTGTTTCATCCCTTATCACTTATACCTTGCTTTACTGAAAATGTATACTGTTGACATGACATATTACCAAACCATGCAACACACAGTAATGTGTCAATGTGTGGAT
>NW_006281103.1:73435-75966 GCF_000203795.2 Batrachochytrium dendrobatidis JAM81 | reverse complement strand
TTGCCATCAACATCAAGAGTATACTAGTCAATGACGAACCAGTGGATCTGCCCGAGGAATTCCAAAAAACAATAATGGAAAATGGACGTATTTTGTACTCGAGTGTGGAAACATGCTTTTTACATATGCGTTTTCCTGAAGTAGTCGTGACAGCGTTGGTTGATGCTATTCTTGATAGTGGTGCAATCACTGTCAACATTAATATATTTAGTGACAAACTCGGAAAAGTAATGGTTAAAAAAATATTTTCGCAAAACTACGCAATGCTTGAATCCGGTTTTGATATCGATTGGGGCAAGCTGCCAACGCTTTCAATTACAATGTTTGCTCAAACCCCCGTAACTGATGCCAATTGCAATTCCGTTGTAACAATCAAGTTGGGTCCCAAAGACTATATACAGAGAGTTGACTCCAAACATGGTAAATATTTGACAATTGTATGCAATGTGTTGTTTGATTAACCTGACTAATGTACATGTCGAATTATAGTTGTGTTTATTGTAGCAGCTGGTTCAAATGATTATGCAATTCTTGGTATTCCATTTATGACCCAACTTGGATTGACATTTGATCGAGCACATACACGCATTGGGTTTGGTCCTGGATGTGGATGTGAAACTGCAAGTAACAGGTATCCTACTATTTCAAACGGTGATCAAGTGCTCTGGCCATTACCACGGTAAGCTGCTTGATATTGATGTGTCGATTGATACTGATTATGAATTTGATGCATAGTGTTAGATTGCCTGAACAACCAACTACTTCAAGTTCAAGTGGCACATTTATTCGCAAAAGGAAACCATAACTACAACTGATCAAGTAGTTGTACCTGAAAATGTTGGACATTGGTAATGTGAGACATATTAGGCAATTAATATAAAACGAATCAGGATCCATACGCAACGCATAACTGTTTGATGCAATGACTATCGCCACCTTTTATGCAATAACTATAGGGTAACAAGGGAGTTTATCAGTTATGTTGTTTAAATCACGGATACGCATAACTGTCATATTATTTTTATAAAAGGGTCAACCTTTTACTCTATTAAACAACACAATCAACATATTGGTTCATTTTTTCACGCTTATCTTTGACTTTTGTGATATTCCTCCAAACTATATACAACATCAATATGTCGTCATATGTCCACAAGCAACACTACCAACAGTTGATAACCTAATAGCAAATACACATTATGAGCAACAAGACCATTGACACACATACCTTGGAATTATGAACAAGATGCTTATAGATATTGAAAACACCAAGAAACAACTAGATCAACTCGATACTCGACAATCACCACATACATTCAGTGTTGCACCAATTTGTTGATTACAACATCACGACATAATGTTGGACAATACAGCATGTCAATGGTGCATCAATGACACATGAACAGACGCTAAACATCAGTCAATATACATGTCAAAATACACCACAATTAGTCGAGTTTCAAATGGTCACATACAACACATTCAACACGAATTATGTTAAAGATTTTGATTATCGCGCAAGAAGTATAGAGATAGAAAATATAGAAAGAGACTGAGTCTTTCAATTAGTAAAGTATAAGGTAATAATATATAATCTGCCGCTGTAGAAAAGATCGGTCAGAAGAGATCTTGAATGATAATCAGGAAGTAGTCACGCAAATGAAAGTCAACAGAATAAAGAGTTAAACTTAATAGATAATAACGAAGTTATGTCAGATGATATTTAGAAGATTGATTCAGAGGATATTCAGAGGATGGTTTATTTAGTAAGAAAGTATCTTGGCTTTTATAGTAATTTAGTTAAGGGAGTGAGTGGAGAAAGTGGAGATATAATATCTCCACTTTAAGCTTTGTTTGTAAAGCGGCAATGTTTGATTGCTTCAACAAAGGTCTGATTTCTTTAACAAATTATAAATGTCTGCAAACCGTGCATATGCATGCTCAATCAATGGTGATATACCATATACACAATCAGTTTAAATATGGCTGGGAAATAACTAGTATTGGCCAAGTTATATGCGTTCAAAGTGGACCATTTGCATCATCACAATCGCGTACTAAATGGTCGATTTCACAACCAATACTCAAGCCTGTGTTGATATGGTGACATGACAATACTTGTATACACTTGGTATTGTATCATGTACAATTTCAATACAATCCATGCATGTTTGATAACACAGTAATTGAATAGCTGACGTTTTGTAGGTTGGATATTATAGTCGATGTTTGACGTGTTAATAACTTGGTCCACAGTGGTCGTACAATGTCAGGGACAACTGCAATGTATGGCACACATACAGTCATGTATTGTGTATATGATTACGTCGTCATTGGTGCAATATTCAATGTGTATCATGACCATCAAGTGCATGTCCGAAAGTGTCGTTTTGACGTGTTTGATATCGTATATCTTGACCAATAGTGACACTAGTTGCATGCGATTGACACTGAACATGAGTATACATGCATACTATATACTGGACATGCATCAGGCCATATCGTCAACTAAATTGGAAACATGTTATAAT
>NW_006281103.1:63531-73311 GCF_000203795.2 Batrachochytrium dendrobatidis JAM81 | reverse complement strand
GGCTGGGACAAGCTGCTATTGGCCAAGTTATACATGTTCAAAGTGGATCATTTGCACCATCACAATCGCGTACTAAATGGTCGATTTCACAACCAATACACAAGCCTGTGTTGATATGGTGACATGACAATACTTGTATATACTTGGTATTGTATCATGTACAATTTCAATGCAATCCATGCATGTTTGATAACACAATAATTAAATAGCTGACGTTTTGTAGGTTGGATATTATAGTCGATGTTTGGCGTGTCAATAACTCGGTCTACAGTGATCGTACAGTGTCAGTGACAACTGCAATCAACTCGGGACGACAAACTACAGTATGTTTGATATACTGGCATGTATAGAACGCACAAACTGTCAAACTATACACGATATCCAAAACACCATCCAAATCAGTCGTCAATTTGCAATCAAAAACATGCATTATAGTCGCAAAACTTGACCAATTGACCTGCAATGTATGGCACACATATAGTCATGTATTGTGTATATGATTACGTTGTCATTGGTGCAATATATCAATGTGTATCATGACCACCAAATGCATGTCCGAAGGTGTCGTTTTGGCGTGTTTGATGTCGAATATCTTGACCAATAGTGACACTAGTTGCATGAAACTGCTACAGTATATGGATATTGCATTGGTATGTACGATGCATGCATGTATTGTCATGAAATTGCAAAAAAATATACAATTTATACTTACCACTAGTATTTGACATGATACCAAAATTGGATATATTTTGACCAATACTGACACTAGTTGCATGCGATTGATACTGAACATGAGTATACATGCATACTATATACTGGACATGCATCAGGCCATATCGTCAACTAAATTGGAAACATGTTATAATCACGACTGCCGACTGAATTGGATGCAACTGAAACACACTCAACACGAATTATAAATGTCTGCAAACCGTGCATATGCATGCTCAATCAATGGTGATATACCATATACACAACCAGTTTAAATATGGTTGGGAAATAACTGGTATTGGCCAAGTTATATGCGTTCAAAGTGGATCATTTGCATCATTACAATCGCGTACTAAATGGTCGATTTCACAACCAATACACAAGCCTGTGTCAATATGGTGACATGACAATACTTGTATATACTTGGTATTGTATCATGTACAATTTCAATGCAATCCATGCATGTTTGATAACACAGTAATTGAATAGCTGACGTTTTGTAGGTTGGATATTATAGTCGATGTTTGACGTGTCAATAACTCGGTCTACAGTGGTCGTACAATGTCGAAATCAACTGCAATGTATGGCACACATATAGTCATGTATTGTGTATATGATTACGTCGTCATTGGTGCAATATATCAATGTGTATCATGACCATCAAATGCATGTCCGAAGGTGTCGTTTTGGCGTGTTTGATGTCGAATATCTTGACCAATAGTGACACTAGTTGCATGAAACTGCTACAGTATATGGATATTGCATTGGTATGTACGATGCATGCATGTATTGTCATGAAATTACAAAAAAATATACAATTTATACTTACCACTAGTATTTGACATGATACCAAAATTGGATATATCTTGACCAATAGTGACACTACATGCATGAGATTGATACTGAACATGAGTATATATGCATACTATATACTGGACATGCATCAGGCCATATCGTCAATCAAACTGGAAACATGTCATAGTCACGACTGCAGGTCAAACTAGACGCAACTGGAACACATTCAAAACATACGATATTACACTGTAGTTTGGACTGTATACACATCATATATACATATTACAATGGTCAATACATGAATACGATAGCATCAATATTGATAAAACTACATGCAATATTGTCCGAATATCAGACGCGGCATCTTGTCCAAATATCAAACATGATCATACGTGTTTGACTGAATGTCTGAAACAATGTCCAAACAATCGATATCATTACTGAACGGTATGTCATCAAACTCATGTCGTCATAGTAGCTGAAATACGCAACCAATTCATGATTGAATTTGATGTTTTTATGCATGAATACTGACTGTTATTGCGTGATTATAATGTGTATAGTATTACATCGACCATACTCAATCAACATCACATCAATGGCACATCAATGGTACATCAATGGCACATGAACAGACGCTAAACATCAGTCAAAATACATGTCAAAATACACCACAATTAGTCGAGTTTCAAATGGTCACATACAACACATTCAACACAAATTATAAATGTCTGCAAACCGTGCATATGCATGCTCAATCAATGGTGATATACTATATACACAACCAGTTTAAATATGGCTGGGAAATAACTGCTATTGGCCAAGTTATATGCGTTCAAAGTGGACCATTTGCATCATCACAATCGCGTACTAAATGGCCTATTTCACAACCAATACGCAAGCCTGTGTTGATATGGTGGCATGACAATACTTGTATACACTTGGTATTGTATCATGTACAATTTCAATACAATCCATGCATGTTTGATAACACAGTAATTGAATAGCTGACGTTTTGTAGGTTGGATATTATAGTCGATGTTTGGCGTGTCAATAACTCGGTCTACAGTGGTCGTACAATGTCGAAATCAACTGCAATGTATGGTACACATATAGTCATGTATTGTGTATATGATTACGTCGTCATTGGTGCAATATATCAATGTGTATCATGACCATCAAGTGCATGTCCGAAAGTGTCGTTTTGGCGTGTTTGATGTCGTATATCTTGACCAATACTGACACTAGTTGCATGAAACTGCTACAGTATATGGATATTGCATTGGTATGTATGATGCATGCATGTATTGTCATGAAATTGCAAAAAAATATACAATTTATACTTACCACTAGTATTTGACATGATACCAAGATTGGATATATCTTGACCAATAGTGACACTAGTTGCATGAGATTGACACTGAACATGAGTATACATGCATACTATATACTGGACATGCATCAGGCCATATCATCAACTAAATTGGAAACATGTCATAGTCACGACTGCCGACTGAATTGGATGCAACTGAAACACACTCAAAACATATGATATTACACTGTAGTTTGGACTGTATACACATCATATATTCATGTTACAATGGCCGATACATTCACTTGACTACAATACATATCGATGACTGGCATATTCACTAGCGATTGATTGTGTAATGTATGAATATCAAATGCATTGTATAGTTTAATTGACTGGCTGTTTGACGAGTGTATTTGACTTGTATTTAACCTGCATTTCAACTAGTATTTAGACTTGTATTTGACTGTTGTTTGACGAGTATTTGACGAGTATTTTAACCTGTTGTTTGACGAGTGTTTGATTAGTTTAGCCTGCATTCTGACCAGTATTCTGACGATTGTTTAAACCTGCATTCTGACTAATTGTTTGACCTGTTGTTTGACCATATTTGACCAGTTATTCTGACGAGTATTTGACGAGTTGTTTGACCTGCATTTGACGAGTGTATTTGACGAGTGTTTGATTAGTTTAGCCAGTATTTCAACCTGCATTCTGACCAGTATTGGACGATTGTTCAGACCTGCATTCTGACCAGTATTGGACGATTGTTCAGACCTGCATTCTGACCATGTGTTTGACTGTTATTCTGACCTGTATTTGATCATATTTGACGAGTGTATTTGACGAGTATTTGACCTGCATTTCAACCTGTTGTTTGATTAGTTTAGCCTGCATTCTGACCAGTATTCTGACTAGTATTTGACGATTGTTCAGACCTGCATTTGACCTGTTGTTTGACTGTTGTTGGACCAGTTGTTTGACCAATTGTTTGTAAAAAACCACAGTCGTTCATACTCGAATACATGGTCAATAGCTCAACCAATACTACAGTTACACATACTACAGCTTGATGACAATGACAGTAACACTGTTACAATGACTGTTTCAAGTTTGTGTAAAACTACAGCCAACAAAAATAGGGATTCGGACAAAACTGCATTGACTGGTGTGTGTCGAGTATGTCGATTCAACCAACACATGGCAATACTACTGCGTCTCTGGTTATACAACAGCATACACATGGCCATGTATGACGACTGTCAAACTGTATGCAACAATCGAGTGTTCAAGTGTTGGGTAAAGTCGAATAACGACCAGAATTACACGATTTAATAAACTCGATTGTACACTGTCAGGCTACAAACCTTGATCGTTTTTACAGTTATTGATAGTTATTGATGGTCATTGACAGTTATTGATAGTCACTAGTAGTTATTGATAGTCATTGATAGTCACTGTCCAACAACACAGTCACAATAATATATTTACGACTATAATCATGCCTGATTTGGAGCGTTTTGTTGGCATATATTATGGTCTATTACACAACCAATACATGATATCATGCCAGTTTGATGCCATGACAATACATGTATATACTTGATATTGTATCATGTCCAGTTTCAATGCAATCCATGCATGTTTTTTGGCACAACACTGTAATATATGATGGTTTTCTTGACGACATGCTGGGACAGTATGAGCTAGTCGATAATATGTTAATAACTTGGTCAGTAGTGGTCGTACAGTGTCAATGCCAACTGATATCGAATCAGAACGATATACTACATGTATTTTTGACGCATTTGCATACAAGATAAATTGTTGATTGACTGATAGACACGATACTAGATTAAAATAACAAGTAGAGCTCGTCGTTTCAAACCAATTGCAAACTAAAAACTTTAATATCGAGTATGACCACAAAAGTCGACCAAATGACTTGATATGCACCACATATATGTAATTATGTGTTGCGGATCGAATTATGATGTCACTGACGCACTATGGTCAATATCTGACATGGAATGGGCCGACCAAAGTCCGAAAATGACGTTTTGGCGTGTTTGATGTCGTATATCGTCGTCAATAGTGACACTAGTTGCATGAAACTGCTACAGTATATGCACATGGCATTGGTATGTACAATGCATGCATGTGTTGACATGCGATACATGTAAAAATACAACTTGCACATAGCACGAATATTTGACATGAAACTGGAAATGCGTGTATCTCGATGAATAATGACACTACATGCATGCGATTGATACTGGACATGTATGTATATACATACTATATATTGGACATGCATCATGGCATGTTGTCAACTAAACTAACAACATGTTATAGTCACGACTGTCGACCGAATTGGACACGTCGGTATACACTCAAAACACGACTTATTGCGCTGTGGTTTGGACTGTATACATATCATGTATATATATTACAATGGTCAATATATCAATACGATAGCATCAATATTGACAAAGTTGGATATATTGTCCGAATATCAGACATGGTATCCTGTCCGAATGTCCGGATAATATCAGACACGAGTGGTTAGTATGACGTTTGGAGTGTCCGAATGCGGATATATTAATGCAGCGGTCAATTATGGTGGTGATCAGCATACGTATGCATTGGATTACGGCTCAATTGCCGGTTTTTTTTTGTACGAATATTGGGTGGTGATGCAAATGCAGCCATATGCCTATACAGTACTGCATTGGTTGACTCGATGACATGTATATACACATTACAATATGGTAACAATATGGTAACAATACAGAGTTACAATGGCTGTTGTATAGGGTCAAAATAAACGGTTGAATAGTATTGAAATACGACACAAAATCATGCAAAAAAACAACGCATTGTGGGGTAATGACACACTCATGATACACTGTATGATGGTGGTCGGATCACTGTGATATTGGACAGTAACATGCATACATGTTGTATACACAACCAGTTGAAATATGGATACAATCCGAGTGTTACTGATGGGACTACAAATGATTGCAATAAAATTGTAATGATCAAGCGTAATTGAACATGTACAAAACGCACGTCCCACACATGGACAACACACTGCAATTCAATGGCACAGTACATGATGACGATGCAAGCGATATGTAAGTATATGTATATGGATATGGAGGTACGATGATTGCGGATACAATGGTGTACAGATCAACAGTGAATGGAGCACAAACAACAATGGAGCATGGACATTATAATGCGTACAAAAAGATGATCACTACAGCAACACACACTAGATACAGTTTTGATGACAGGATGGTAATACAGCAATCAAACCGGCAGTATGCGATACAGTATAACGTATAGCATTGTATAAAGTGATGATGAATGGCCATTGATTGATATTGGTGACGAATACAGACAGGAATGTATGGTCATGGCACGACGATAATTGACATGTAAAACGGCCAAGTAATATTGAATTGCCGAGACGTTACCAAAGCAATGTTTTTCAACAAACCATTTGGCATAATCAGAAAAATAACGAGACTTAAACAGGGTCATTTATTCAGTGTGGAAGGATCCAAGAACCGGATATCTGTGAGAGCACAACCCGATGAAATAACTCGGCGGGCAGAACAGATCGGTGCAGCACACATTGATAGGCTTTTGATAGCTAGCCAATTGTAATTATCACTTGGAACGTCCCCGCCGTATTTGTTGATATGGAGGGAGCAGCGTTTGTCGGAGCAATCCGTCGGGTAATTATTAATTGGTGCTCATTGATGGGTTAGCACTATGTGGTTTTTGGTTTCCACCCCGAAGCTATGCACAATGGTAGATTTGGGTGACTCGGAATATAATGGCTAAATTATAGTGATGATAATGGCACTACTGACAGCGATGACAGTATTCGGCACGACCATATCTGTTACTATAATGCTTTTTGATATGAATCAGCAGTTTTTTGAACGGCATATTGGGCCCGACAGGGTGATTTGATGACCTACACAACCGAGATTAGCACGGAATGCGTGAAGCAAAACCGAATTGATTAGGAAGTGTACAGAACCAGATGAACCAATGGCTTGAAAAAGCAAATGTTGATGTTTAGGATGTGATGTGGTTGCAATATTTGGATTTTTGATTTTTTGATCTTGATTTGGATATGCAATTACTACAATGTGGATACCGTGAATGTGTATTGAACAGTTGGACAAGATGGATTGGGACAACTAGCGAGGTTTAAATCTTAGTAGTACCAATTATTATATATGGAGTAATGATTTGACTGGGCCAATTTGGATTTGGATTAGATTTGTGGATTTTGAATTTTCGGATTTTCGGATTCGGATTCATAATTTTAAATTGAATTTGATTTGGATTGTATTTGGATTGGGTTTAAATTTGATTCTAATTGAATTTGATTCAATACCAAATAGCTTGGTACAATGATTACAGTGCACACCATATATGATGATTACCGCGAAAAATACCAGCGCAATTGTTTTAAACCAGTGGGTTCCATGTAGGAACCAACCGATTCAACTGAACACTACACAAATGGGGTAAACACATGGTAGACACATGACGAATAAACATTAATGTAAGCGATTTTGAGTGATTGGAACAAAAGGTGATGTGCACGACGTAAACAAGACGGCAAAGCAACACAAGAACCGTGATGATCAAGGGGAAAATGGTATTCGAAACACAATGTTGGGGTTGATATGTTGAACGAGGGACTGCGACAGTGGAGTATTGTCATTTGATGACAAATGTCCACTTGGGAATGATACAATTGGGTATTGTTTCCACAAACGGGCAAGCCAAACATGGTAACATAATATGGTAACATGGTTGGTGAGTTGCGTTTGGAATGGACGGCGTTGTTGTACTTGGTACAGTGACAATGTCCACTTGGGAATGATACAATTGGGTATCGTTTCCTCAGACGCGGCAAGCCAAACATGGTAACACATGGTTGGTGAGTTGGGTTTGGAATGGACCCCACTTGATGTGGGAGTCTGACCATGCCATGGCATGTGCATTATTGCATATAACATGGTATGGTACCGGTTTCGTCACCGGGGACTTGGTCAGATAATGACCGAGACCAAACAGACGCCGTACCGCGAGGTATGTGTCGAGGGGGAGTGGGATGGATGGGGAAGTGGGAAATGTCCGAGGATGATGTCCAAAGACACGGTGTCCAAGGACCATGTCCGAAAGACGTGGTGTCCAAAGACATGGTGTCCGAAGGCCACGTCCCAAGGACTGGAGGATCGGAGGGAGGACCATGTCCAAATGGACCATGTCCCAAGGACCACGTCCAAATGTCCAAATGGACAAGAGGACCACGTCCAAAGGTCATGGCATTTTTGAATGACAAGCTGACCCAATGTTTGTACAAGACGATGCTAAAACAGCAGCATTGTACAAGCCAAGGCCAGACGGTTATGAATTGAATAACAAATGGGGTAACGACCCAAAGTGTAGATGACTACTTGACAAGTAACGATAACGGAGCAAACAATGGAAACACGATAGTTTCAATGACGAATGATGATGGTTTGTCAGTTGACAAGTGATTATTATTTGAGAATCGAGTAAATAGTATGGTGAATGAGGAGGTATTGATACAATGTCAATGTATTGATACCAAGAGTGAGAAATAATGAGTGGATAACAAAAAGTGAGAGAGTGAATTGGATTGAATGTTTAAACAAACTCTCCAAAACACTCTTTCCCATAAAAGATAGTTACCTGGTTGATCCTGCCAGTAGTCATATGCTTGTCTCAAAGATTAAGCCATGCATGTCCAAGTATAAACGAATATACAGTGAAACTGCGAATGGCTCATTAAATCAGTTATAGTTTAATTGATAGTACCTTACTAGTTGGATAACCGTGGTAATTCTAGAGCTAATACATGCAACAAGTCCCGACTTCAGGAAGGGATGTATTTATTAGATAAAAAACCAACCGAGGCGACTCGGAAGATGGATGATTCATGATAACTTATCGAATCGCACGGCGCAAGCAGGCGATGGTTCAATCAAATTTCTGCCCTATCAACTTTCGATGGTAGGATAGAGGCCTACCATGGTGATAACGGGTAACGGAGAATTAGGGTTCGATTCCGGAGAGGGAGCCTGAGAAACGGCTACCACATCCAAGGAAGGCAGCAGGCGCGCAAATTACCCAATCCTGACACAGGGAGGTAGTGACAATAAATAACAAACCAGGGCTTTTATAGTTTTGGAATTGGAATGAGTACAATTTAAATCTCTTAACGAGGAACAATTGGAGGGCAAGTCTGGTGCCAGCAGCCGCGGTAATTCCAGCTCCAATAGCGTATATTAAAGTTGTTGCAGTTAAAACGCCCGTAGTTGAATGAGTGGACTTGTGCGGGATGGACCGCAAGGAAAGTTTTGTACGAGTTCAATATTTTGGCAACATGGGCCATTGAGTTGGGACATGGTAGCCAGAGCATTTACTTTGAAAAAATTAGAGTGTTTAAAGCAGGCGCACGTTTGAATAGATTAGCATGGGATAATAGAATAGGACTTTGGATCTATTTTGTTGGTTTCTAGGACCAAAGTAATGATGAATAGGGACAGTCGGGGGTATTTGTATTACATAGTCAGAGGTGAAATTCTTGGATTTATGTAGGACAAACTATTGCGAAGGCATTTACCAAGGATGTTTTCATTAATCAAGGACGATAGTCAGGTGATCAAAGACGATTAGATACCGTCGTAGTCTTGACCGTAAACGATGCCGACTAGGGATCGGACGAGGATATGATAGTCACGTTCGGCACCTTGTGAGAAATCAAAGTTTTTGGGTTCCGGGGGGAGTATGGTCGCAAGGCTGAAACTTGAAGGAATTGACGGAAGGGCACCACCAGGAGTGGAGCCTGCGGCTTAATTTGACTCAACACGGGGAAACTCACCAGGTCCAGACATAGT
>NW_006281103.1:29641-52141 GCF_000203795.2 Batrachochytrium dendrobatidis JAM81 | reverse complement strand
AATCAATCTGTTATATATCTAGTTCATCAATCAATTAATGATCAGCCAAATTTGTCAATTAATTAATCTGTTACATGAATGGTCAATCAATCACTAGTATGTATATCTAGTTACTCAATCAGTTACATGAATGGTCAATTAATTACTAGTTACTCAATCACTAATTCAATCTGTTATATATCTAATTTGTCACTCAATTTATTACATGGTTTGTCAATCAGTCTGTTACATGAATGGTCAATTAATCAATGATATATCTGGTTTGTTAATTAATCATTAATATGTATATTTAGTTAATCAATCAGTCAATCAATCACTAGTATGTATATCTAGTTTGTCAATTAATTAATTGTCATTTTACATGTATGATCAATCAATCAGTCTGCTACATGAATGGTTAATCACTAGTACATATATTTACTCAATCAATTACTAGTACGTATATTTAATCAGTCAATTACATGTGTGGTTTGTCAATTAATTAATATGTTGTACATTTAGTTTGTCAATCAATCAATCATCAGTCAAGTTTGTCAATCAATTAATCATTAGTATGTATATCTAGTTCATCAATCAATTAACTAATCAATATATTACATTTATTATCAATCAATCATTATGCTATATTATAGGCAATTAACCATTCAGTCAATTAATTCAATTAATCAATCAAAACGCTACATGGTTAATCACTCAATTAATCTGTCAACTCTCTGTCTGGTTTGTCAATCAATTAGTCATTAATATGTATATCTAGTTCATCAATCAATTAACTAATCAATTGACCATTCAGTCAATTAGTCATTCATTAATTCAATCAATTAAATGTATGGTTTGTCAATTAATCAAAACGTTAAATGGTTAATCAATTAATCAATCAATCAATCAAAATGTTAAATGTATGGTTTGTCAATTAATCAAAACGTTAAATGGTTAATCAATTAATCAATTTGTTACATGTATGGTTTTTCAATTAACTAATATGTTGAATGTATAATTAATTAGTCAATCAATCATTTAAAATGCTAAATGTATGGTTTGTCAATTAATCAAAACGTTAAATGGTTAATCAGACACTCAATCAATTAAAATGTTAAATGTATGGTTTGTCAATTAATCAATTTGTTACATGTATGGTTTGTCAATTATTTAAAATGCTAAATGGTTAATCATTCAATTAATCAAAACGTTAAATGGTTAATCAATTAACTAATATGTTGAATGTATAATTAATTAGTCAATCAATAATTCAAAATGCTAAATGTATGGTTTGTCAATTAATCAATTAATCAAAACGTTAAATGGTTAATCAATCAATTATTCAATCATTTAAAATGCTAAATGTATGGTTTGTCAATTAATCAAAACGTTAAATGTATGGTTTGTCAATTAATCAATAACTCAATTTGTTACATGTATGGTTTTTCAATTAACTAATATGTTGAATGTATAATTAATTAGTCAATCAATAATTCAAAATGCTACATGGTTAATTACACAATCAATCAAAACGTTAAATGTATGGTTTGTCAATTAATCAATTAATCAAAATGCTACATGGCTAATCAATCAATTATTCAATTATTCAAAACGTTAAATGGTTAATCAATCAATCATTTAAAATGTTAAATGTATGGTTTGTCAATTAACTAATATTTTGAATGTATAATTAATTAGTCAAACACTCAATCAAAATGCTACATGTATAATTACACAATCAATCAAAACGTTAAATGGTTAATCAATCAATTAATCATTCAATCAATATGCTACATGTATAATCAATCAATTAATCAATCATTCAAAACGCTACATGGTTAATCAATTAATCAATTAAATGTATGGTTATTCAATTAATCATTACTATATATGATCAATTAGTCATTAGTACGTATATTTGATTTTTCAATCAATTAAATGTATGGTTTGTCAATTAACTAATATGTTGAATGTATAATTAGTCAAACACTCAATCAAGACGTTGCATGTATAATTACACAATCAATCAAAACGTTAAATGTATAATCAATTGGTCAATCAATCACTATTAGTATGTATAATTAATTGGTCAATCAATTAATCTGTTAAATGTATAATTAATTAATATGTTGCATGTATAATTAATTAGTCAATCAATATGTTATATGCATGGTTTGTCAATTAATCATTTATTCAAGACGTTAAATGTATAATCAATCAATTAATCATTACTATGTATAATCAATTAGTCAATCAAAACGTTAAATGTATAATTAATTATTCATTCATTCATTAGTATGTATAATTAATTGGTCAATCAATCATTCAATTAATCATTAGTATGTATAATTACACAATCAATCAATATGTTATATGCATGATCAATTAACCATTCATTCAATGTCAGGTTTAGTTTCACACTTGTATATCTGCTCTACATTGGATTGCCATTATACATACTATATATATCACCTGTCCAAATCGGGTTGCAATACCTTGCATATTGCTAAAGTTGAGCATTTAATATGCATCATTCAAATCACATATTAAATGCTCAACTACACAATAAATATACAAGAGTGGGTGAGTTTGATACTATGCCAGTGTATATACACACTTGGTATTGTATCATGTTTAATGTATGCATGTTTGGTGCTGTAACAATTCAATAATTGGTTTGGTGTTTGGTGATTGAAAGTCGGTTGATAATGTGTTAATAACTCGGTCCACAGTGGTCGTACAGTCTTGGGACCAACTTTAATCGACTCGGGGCTACAAACTATGGTATATTTGATATACAACATGTATATGGTACTGTAAAAGTGTCAAAAGTTTTTTAATGCATGGTCAAACGCATATGGTTAAAACGCGTTTCAAAATCAAACAAAACTTTTTAATGCATTGTCAAACGCACAAGGTTAAAACGCGTTTCAAAATCAAACAAAATTTTTTAATGCATTGTCAAACGCACAAGGTTAAAACGCGTTTCACAATCACGAAATTTTTTATATTTTGATAATAACTCGGTCCACAGTGGTGGTACAGTCTTGGGACCAACCCTAATCGACTCGGGACGACAAAATCTAGTAGGTTTGATATACATATGTATATGGTACCATACAAGTATCAGGTTATTCAATGCATGTTAACACACGTGATCGATTTTCAAGACACGTGTCAGTCAAAATGCGTTTCACAACCAAATGGATTTTTTTTTATTTCGGTAATAACTCGGTCCACAGTGGTGGTACAGTCTTGGGACCAACTGTAATCGACTCGGGACGACAAAATCTAGTATGTTTGATATACATATGTATATGGTACCATACAAGTATCAAAAGTTATTCAATGTATTGTAAAACGTCATGTAAATTAATCTCCGAGACACGTGTTTGATCTTCACTTTTTTTCTTACACTTGGCATGACAACTATCAACATGAATGTATGCAAACACCACCTAGGTAAGTCTAATCAATAGTGCTATACTATATATACAACCAGTTTAAATATGACTGGGAAATAACTGGTATTGGCCAAGTTATATGTGTTCAAAGTGACCATTTGTATCATCACAATCATATACTAAATGGTTAATTTCACCACCAATACTCGAGACTGGGTTAATTTGGTAACATGCCAATACTTGTATATACTTGGTATTGTATCATGACCAGTTTCAATGCAATCCATGCATGTTTGATAACACAGTAATTGAATGGTTGATGTTTTGTGGGTTGGACAGTGAGTTGGTTTTGATCTGTTAATAACTCGGTCCACAGTGGTGGTACAGTCTCGGGACCAACTTTAATCAACTCGGGACGACAAACTATAGTATGTTTGATATACATATGTATATGGTACTTTACAAGTATCAAAAGCTATTCAATGTATTGTAAAACGTCATATCAAACTGGTCGTCAAAAAAAAAGGCGACTCAGAGTCATAAGCCGTGATCTATAGATCTTGAGCTATATTACATATGTGTAACCATGTGTTGTTCATCAGAATATAATGCTGCCAATGCATTAGCTAATGATTGTTATGAATGGGTCATTTTATATCAATGCCATTCAGTCAGTCTTGACCGCTTTAGATCAGTTTTAGATCAACTTTGACAGCTTTAGATCAGCTCTATATTGGTTGTATATCAGCCTTGATAGTTCTAGATCAGTTCTGTATTGGTTATAGATCAGTTGTGATGCATGGTTTAGTTTGAATTGACAATACCATGACACACTTGATTGCAATACAGCTGTTATTGATCCAAGTCAATTATAAATGTACGCAAACCGTGCATATGCATGCTCAATCAATGGTGATATACTATATACACAATCAGTTTAAATATGGTTGGGAAATAACTGGTATTGGCCAAGTTATATGCGTTCAAAGTGGACCATTTGCATCATCACAATCGCGTACTAAATGGTCGATTTCACAACCAATACGCAAGCCTGTGCTGATATGGTGACATGACAATACTTGTATATACTTGGTATTGTATCATGTGTAATTTCAATACAATCCATGCATGTTTGATAACACAATAATTGAATAGCTGACGTTTTGTAGGTTGAATATTATAGTCGATGTTTGGCGTATCAATAACTCGGTCTACAGTGATCGTACAATGTCGAAATCAACTGCAATGTATGGCACACATATAGTCATGTATTGTGTATATGATTACGTCGTCGTTGGGGCAATATATCAATGTGTATCATGACCACTAAATGCATGTCCGAAAGTGTCGTTTTGGCGTGTTTGATGTCGAATATCTTGACCAATACTGACACTAGTTGCATGAAACTGCTACAGTATATGGATATTGCATTGGTATGTACGATGCATGCATGTATTGTCATGAAATTACAAAAAAAATATACAATTTATACTTACCACTAGTATTTGACATGATACCAAAATTGGATATATTTTGACCAATAGTGACACTAGTTGCATGCGATTGATACTGAACATGAGTATACATGCATACTATATACTGGACATGCATCAGGCCATATCGTCAACTAAATTGGAAACATGTCATAGTCACGACTGCCGGTCAAACTGGATGCAACTGGAACACACTCAACACGAATTATAAATGTCTGCAAACCGTGCACATGCATGCTCAATCAATGGTGATATACTATATACACAATCAGTTTAAATATGGTTGGGAAATAACTGGTATTGGCCAAGTTATATGCGTTCAAAGTGGACCATTTGCATCATCACAATCGCGTACTAAATGGTCGATTTCACAACCAATACTCAAGCCTGTGCTGATATGGTGACATGACAATACTTGTATATACTTGGTATTGTATCATGTGCAATTTCAATACAATCCATGCATGTTTGATAACACAGTAATTAAATAGCTGACGTTTTGTAGGTTGAATATTATAGTCGATGTTTGGCGTGTTAATAACTCGGTCTACAGTGGTCGTACAATGTCGAAATCAACTGCAATCAACTCGGGACGACAAACTACAGTATGTTTGATATACTGGCATGTATAGAACGCACAAACTGTCAAACTATACACGATATCCAAAACACCATCCAAATCAGTCGTCAATTTGCAATCAAAAACATGCATTATAGTCGCAAAACTTGACCAATTGACCTGCAATGTATGGCACACATATAGTCATGTATTGTGTATATGATTACGTTGTCATTGGTGCAATATATCAATGTGTATCATGACCACCAAATGCATGTCCGAAGGTGTCGTTTTGGCGTGTTTGATGTCGAATATCTTGACCAATAGTGACACTAGTTGCATGAAACTGCTACAGTATATGGATATTGCATTGGTATGTACGATGCATGCATGTATTGTCATGAAATTGCAAAAAAATATACAATTTATACTTACCACTAGTATTTGACATGATACCAAAATTGGATATATTTTGACCAATACTGACACTAGTTGCATGCGATTGATACTGAACATGAGTATACATGCATACTATATACTGGACATGCATCAGGCCATATCGTCAACTAAATTGGAAACATGTTATAATCACGACTGCCGACTGAATTGGATGCAACTGAAACACACTCAACACGAATTATAAATGTCTGCAAACCGTGCACATGCATGCTCAATCAATGGTGATATACCATATACACAACCAGTTTAAATATGGCTGGGAAATAACTGCTATTGGCCAAGTTATATGCGTTCAAAGTGGACCATTTGCATCATCACAATCGCGTACTAAATGGTCGATTTCACAACCAATACTCAAGCCTGTGTTGATATGGTGACATGGCAATACTTGTATATACTTGGTATTGTATCATGTGCAATTTCAATGCAATCCATGCATGTTTGATAACACAGTAATTAAATAGCTGACGTTTTGTAGGTTGAATATTATAGTCGATGTTTGGCGTGTTAATAACTCGGTCTACAATGGTCATACAGTGTCAGTGACAACTGCAATCAACTCGGGACGACAAACTACAGTATGTTTGATATACTGGCATGTATAGAACGCACAAACTGTCAAACTATACACGATATCCAAAACACCATCCAAATCAGTCGTCAATTTGCAATCAAAAACATGCATTATAGTCGCAAAACTTGACCAATTGACCTGCAATGTATGGCACACATATAGTCATGTATTGTGTATATGATTACGTTGTCATTGGTGCAATATATCAATGTGTATCATGACCACCAAATGCATGTCCGAAGGTGTCGTTTTGGCGTGTTTGATGTCGAATATCTTGACCAATAGTGACACTAGTTGCATGAAACTGCTACAGTATATGGATATTGCATTGGTATGTACGATGCATGCATGTATTGTCATGAAATTGCAAAAAAATATACAATTTATACTTACCACTAGTATTTGACATGATACCAAAATTGGATATATTTTGACCAATAGTGACACTAGTTGCATGCGATTGATACTGAACATGAGTATACATGCATACTATATACTGGACATGCATCAGGCCATATCGTCAACTAAATTGGAAACATGTCATAGTCACGACTGCCGACTGAATTGGATGCAACTGAAACACACTCAACACGAATTATAAATGTCTGCAAACCGTGCACATGCATGCTCAATCAATGGTGATATACTATATACACAATCAGTTTAAATATGGTTGGGAAATAACTGGTATTGGCCAAGTTATATGCGTTCAAAGTGGACCATTTGCATCATCACAATCGCGTACTAAATGGTCGATTTCACAACCAATACTCAAGCCTGTGCTGATATGGTGACATGACAATACTTGTATATACTTGGTATTGTATCATGTGCAATTTCAATACAATCCATGCATGTTTGATAACACAGTAATTGAATAGCTGACGTTTTGTAGGTTGAATATTATAGTCGATGTTTGACGTGTTAATAACTCGGTCTACAGTGGTCGTACAATGTCGAAATCAACTGCAATGTATGGCACACATATAGTCATGTATTGTGTATATAGTTACGTCGTCATTGGGGCAATATATCAATGTGTATCATGACCACTAAATGCATGTCCGAAAGTGTCGTTTTGACGTGTTTGATATCGTATATCTTGACCAATACTGACACTAGTTGCATGAAACTGCTACAGTATATGGATATTGCATTGGTATGTATGATGCATGCATGTATTGTCATGAAATTACAAAAAAATATACAATTTATACTTACCACTAGTATTTGACATGATACCAAGATTGGATATATCTTGACCAATACTGACACTAGTTGCATGCGATTGATACTGAACATGAGTATACATGCATACTATATACTGGACATGCATCAGGCCATATCGTCAATCAAATTGGAAACATGTCATAGTCACGACTGCCGACTGAATTGGATGCAACTGAAACACACTCAACACGAATTATAAATGTCTGCAAACCGTGCACATGCATGCTCAATCAATGGTGATATACCATATACACAACCAGTTTAAATATGGCTGGGAAATAACTGCTATTGGCCAAGTTATATGCGTTCAAAGTGGACCATTTGCATCATCACAATCGCGTACTAAATGGTCGATTTCACAACCAATACTCAAGCCTGTGTTGATATGGTGACATGGCAATACTTGTATATACTTGGTATTGTATCATGTGCAATTTCAATGCAATCCATGCATGTTTGATAACACAGTAATTAAATAGCTGACGTTTTGTAGGTTGAATATTATAGTCGATGTTTGGCGTGTTAATAACTCGGTCCACAGTGGTCGTACAATGTCAGGGACAACTGCAATCAACTCGGGACGACAAACTACAGTATGTTTGATATACTGGCATGTATAGAACGCACAAACTGTCAAACTATACACGATATCCAAAACACCATCCAAATCAGTCGTCAATTTGCAATCAAAAACATGCATTATAGTCGCAAAACTTGACCAATTGACCTGCAATGTATGGCACACATATAGTCATGTATTGTGTGTATAGTTACGTCGTCGTTGGTGCAATATTCAATGTGTATCATGACCACCAAATGCATGTCCGAAGGTGTCGTTTTGACGTGTTTGATGTCGTATATCTTGACCAATACTGACACTAGTTGCATGAAACTGCTACAGTATATGGATATTGCATTGGTATGTACGATGCATGCATGTATTGTCATGAAATTGCAAAAAAAATATACAATTTATACTTACCACTAGTATTTGACATGATACCAAAATTGGATATATCTTGACCATTAGTGACACTACATGCATGCGATTGACACTGAACATGAGTATACATGCATACTATATACTGGACATGCATCAGGCCATATCGTCAATCAAATTGGAAACATGTTATAATCACGACTGTCGACTGAATTGGATGCAACTGGAACACACTCAACACGAATTATAAATGTCTGCAAACCGTGCATATGCATGCTCAATCAATGGTGATATACTATATACACAATCAGTTTAAATATGGCTGGGAAATAACTGCTATTGGCCAAGTTATACATGTTCAAAGTGGATCATTTGCACCATCACAATCGCGTACTAAATGGTCGATTTCACAACCAATACACAAGCCTGTGTTGATATGGTGACATGACAATACTTGTATACACTTGGTATTGTATCATGTGCAATTTCAATACAATCCATGCATGTTTGATAACACAGTAATTGAATAGCTGACGTTTTGTAGGTTGGATATTATAGTCGATGTTTGGCGTGTCAATAACTCGGTCCACAGTGGTCGTACAATGTCGAAATCAACTGCAATGTATGGCACACATATAGTCATGTATTGTGTATATAGTTACGTCGTCATTGGGGCAGTATATCAATGTGTATCATGACCATCAAGTGCATGTCCGAAGGTGTCGTTTTGACGTGTTTGATGTCGAATATCTTGACCAATAGTGACACTAGTTGCATGAAACTGCTACAGTATATAGATATTGCATTGGTATGTACGATGCATGCATGTATTGCCATGAAATTGCAAAAAAATATACAATTTATACTTACCACTAGTATTTGACATGATACCAAAATTGGATATATTTTGACCAATAGTGACACTAGTTGCATGAGATTGACACTGAACATGAGTATACATGCATACTATATACTGGACATGCATCAGGCCATATCGCCAATCAAATTGGAGACATGTTATAATCACGACTGCCGACTGAATTGGATGCAACTGAAACACACTCAACACGAATTATAAATGTCTGCAAACCGTGCATATGCATGCTCAATCAATGGTGATATACTATATACACAATCAGTTTAAATATGGTTGGGAAATAACTGGTATTGGCCAAGTTATATGCGTTCAAAGTGGATCATTTGCATCATTACAATCGCGTACTAAATGGTCGATTTCACAACCAATACTCAAGCCTGTGTCAATATGGTGACATGCCAATACTTGTATATACTTGGTATTGTATCATGTACAATTTCAATACAATCCATGCATGTTTGGTAACACAATAATTGAATAGCTGACGTTTTGTAGGTTGGATATTATAGTCGATGTTTGACGTGTCAATAACTCGGTCCACAGTGGTCGTACAATGTCGAAATCAACTGCAATGTATGGCACACATACAGTCATGTATTGTGTGTATAGTTACGTCGTCATTGGGGCAATATATCAATGTGTATCATGACCACTAAATGCATGTCCGAAGGTGTCGTTTTGGCGTGTTTGATGTCGAATATCTTGACCAATACTGACACTAGTTGCATGAAACTGCTACAGTATATAGATATTGCATTGGTATGTACGATGCATGCATGTATTGCCATGAAATTACAAAAAAATGTACAATTTATACTTACCACTAGTATTTGACATGATACCAAGATTGGATATATCTTGACCATTAGTGACACTACATGCATGAGATTGACACTGAACATGAGTATACATGCATACTATATACTGGACATGCATCAGGCCATATCGCCAATCAAATTGGAGACATGTTATAATCACGACTGCCGACTGAATTGGATGCAACTGAAACACACTCAACACGAATTATAAATGTCTGCAAACCGTGCACATGCATGCTCAATCAATGGTGATATACCATATACACAACCAGTTTAAATATGGCTGGGAAATAACTGGTATTGGCCAAGTTATACATGTTTAAAGTGGATCATTTGCATCATTACAATCGCGTACTAAATGGTCGATTTCACAACCAATACTCAAGCCTGTGTCAATATGGTGACATGACAATACTTGTATATACTTGGTATTGTATCATGTACAATTTCAATGCAATCCATGCATGTTTGGTAACACAATAATTGAATAGCTGACGTTTTGTAGGTTGGATATTATAGTCGATGTTTGACGTGTCAATAACTCGGTCTACAGTGGTCGTACAATGTCAGGGACAACTGCAATGTATGGCACACATACAGTCATGTATTGTGTGTATAGTTACGTCGTCATTGGGGCAATATATCAATGTGTATCATGACCACTAAATGCATGTCCGAAGGTGTCGTTTTGGCGTGTTTGATGTCGAATATCTTGACCAATACTGACACTAGTTGCATGAAACTGCTACAGTATATGGATATTGCATTGGTATGTACGATGCATGCATGTATTGCCATGAAATTACAAAAAAATGTACAATTTATACTTACCACTAGTATTTGACATGATACCAAGATTGGATATATCTTGACCATTAGTGACACTACATGCATGCGATTGATACTAAACATGAGTATACATGCATACTATATACTGGACATGCATCAGGCCATATCGTCAATCAAATTGGAAACATGTTATAATCACGACTGCCGGTCAAACTGGACGCAACTGAAACACACTCAACACGAATTATAAATGTCTGCAAACCGTGCATATGCATGCTCAATCAATGGTGATATACTATATACACAATCAGTTTAAATATGGCTGGGAAATAACTGCTATTGATCAAGTTATATGCGTTCAAAGTGGATCATTTGCATCATCACAATCGCGTACTAAATGGTCGATTTCACAACCAATACTCAAGCCTGTGTTGATATGGTGACATGACAATACTTGTATATACTTGGTATTGTATCATGTACAATTTCAATGCAATCCATGCATGTTTGATAACACAGTAATTGAATAGCTGACGTTTTGTAGGTTGGATATTATAGTCGATGTTTGGCGTGTTAATAACTCGGTCCACAGTGGTCATACAATGTCGAAATCAACTGCAATGTATGGTACACATATAGTCATGTATTGTGTGTATGATTACGTCGTCATTGGTGCAATATATCAATGTGTATCATGACCATCAAATGCATGTCCGAAGGTGTCGTTTTGGCGTGTTTGATGTCGAATATCTTGACCAATACTGACACTGCATGTATGCGATTGACACTGAACATGAGCATACATGCATACTATATACTGGACATGCATCAGGCCATATCGTCAATCAAACTGGAAACATGTTATAATCACGACTGCCGGTCAAACTAGACGCAACTGGAACACATTCAAAACATGACTTATTACACTGTAGTTTGGACTGTATACACATCATATATTCATGTTACAATGGCCGATACATTCACTTGACTACAATACATATCGATGACTGGCATATTCACTAACGATTGATTGTGTAATGTATGAATATCAAATGCATTGTATAGTTTAATTGACTGGCTGTTTGACCTGCATTTCAACTAGTATTTAGACTGTTATTCTGACCAGTATTTGACGATTGTTTAATCCATATATTGACCAGTTGTTTGGCCTGCATTTTAACTAGTATTCTGACTTGTATTTGACTGTTGTTTGACGAGTATTTGACCTGCATTTCAACCTGTTGTTTGACGAGTGTTTGACTAGTTTAGCCTGCATTTCAACCTGCATTCTGACCAGTATTTGACGATTGTTTAACGATTGTTTAAACCTGCATTCTGACCAGTTGTTTGACTGTTATTCTGACTTGTATTTGACGAGTATTTTGACGAGTATTTGACGAGTGTATTTGACGAGTGTTTGATTAGTTTAACCAGTATTTCAACCTGCATTCTGACCAGTTGTTTGACGATTGTCCAGACCTGCATTCTGACTAGTTGTTTGACTGTTATTCTGACCTGCATTTGATCCTATTTGACGAGTATTTTGACTAGTATTTGACCAGTGTTTGACGAGTGTTTGACTAGTTTAGCCTGCATTTCAACCTGTTGTTTGATTAGTTTAGTCTGCATTCTGACCAGTATTCTGACGATTGTTTGACGATTGTCCAAACCTGCATTCTGACTAGTTGTTTGACCTGTATTCTGACTAGTTGTTTGACCAATTGTTTGTAAAAAACTACAGTCGTTCATACTCGAATACATGGTCAGTGGCTCAACCAATACTACAGTTACACATACTACAGCTTGATGACAATGACAGTAACACTGTTACGATGACTGTTTCAAGTTTGTGCAAAACTACAGCCAACAAAAATAGGGATTCGGACAAAACTGCATTGACTGGTGTGTGTCGAGTATGTCGATTCAACCAACACATGCCAACACTACTGCGTCTCTGGTTATACAACAGCATACACATGGCCATGTATGACGACTGTCAAACTGTATGCAACAATCGAGTGTTCAAGTGTTGGGTAAAGTCGAATAACGACCAGAATTACACGATTTAATAAACTCGATTGTACACTGTCAGGCTACAAACCTTGATCGTTTTTACAGTTATTGATAGTTATTGATGGTCATTGACAGTTATTGATAGTCACTAGTAGTTATTGATAGTCATTGATAGTCACTGTCCAACAACACAGTCACAATAATATATTTACGACTATAATCATGCCTGATTTGGAGCGTTTTGTTGGCATATATTATGGTCTATTACACAACCAATACATGATATCATGCCAGTTTGATGCCATGACAATACATGTATACACTTGATATTGTATCATGTCCAGTTTCAATGCAATCCATGCATGTTTGTTGGCACAACACTGTAATATATGATGGTTTTCTTGACGACATGCTGGGACAGTATGAGCTAGTCGATAATATGTTAATAACTTGGTCAGTAGTGGTCGTACAGTGTCAATGCCAACTGATATCGAATCAGAACGATATACTACATGTATTTTTGACGCATTTGCATACAAGATAAATTGTTGATTGACTGATAGACACGATACTAGATTAAAATAACAAGTAGAGCTCGTCGTTTCAAACCAATTGCAAACTAAAAACTTTAATATCGACTATGACCACAAAAGTCGACCAAATGACTTGGTATGCACCACATATATGTAATTATGTGTTGCGGATCGAATTATGATGTCACTGACGCACTATGGTCAATATCTGACATGGAATGGGCCGACCAAAGTCCGAAAATGACGTTTTGGCGTGTTTGATGTCGTATATCGTCGTCAATAGTGACACTAGTTGCATGAAACTGCTACAGTATATGCACATGACATTGGCATGTACAATGCATGCATGTGTTGACATGCGATACATGCAAAAAATACAACTTGCACATAGCACGAATATTTGACATGAAACTGGAAATGCGTGTATCTCGATGAATAATGACACTACATGCATGCGATTGATACTGGACATGTATGTATATACATACTATATATTGGACATGCATCATGGCATGTTGTCAACTAAACTAACAACATGTTATAGTCACGACTGTCGATCGAATTGGACACGTCGGTATACACTCAAAACACGACTTATTGCGCTGTGGTTTGGACTGTATACATATCATGTATATATATTACAATGGTCAATATATCAATACGATAGCATCAATATTGACAAAGTTGGATATATTGTCCGAATATCAGACATGGTATCCTGTCCGAATGTCCGGATAATATCAGACACGAGTGGTTAGTATGACGTTTGGAGTGTCCGAATGCGGATATATTAATGCAGCGGTCAATTATGGTGGTAATCAGGGTCATGTCAGCGCTAAAATATATACAGCCGAAGCTATGTCGTCAGGTCAGTTGACATTACAACAGATCAAGTTTTCTGTTTTTTTTTCTACGAATACTGTCGATATTTGCAGAATATGTCAACTAGTATAGTACTGCATTGGTCGACTTGATGGCTTGTCAATGGCTTGTGAACAGACGCTAATTGTCAAGGTTAGAACATGCTGCTATTGATGGAATTTTAAATGTCTTGAAACGTCCAACATGAAATACACTAATTTATAATGTATTGACTAATGCAATTTGACAACGTAGTATCATACATACATACTATATACACAATCAGTTTAAATATGGTTGGGAAATAACTGCTATTGGCCAAGTTATACATGTTCAAAGTGGACCATTTGCATCGTCACAATTACAAATTAAATGGCCGATTTCACAACCAATACTCAAGCCTGTGCTGATATGGTGACATGACAATACTTGTATATACTTGGTATTGTATCATGTACAATTTCAATACAATCCATGCATGTTTGATAACACAATAATTGAATAGCTGACGTTTTGTAGGTTGAATATTATAGTCGATGTTTGGCGTGTCAATAACTCGGTCTACAGTGGTCATACAATGTCGAAATCAACTGCAATGTATGGTACACATACAGTCATGTATTGTGTATATGATTACGTCGTCATTGGGGCAATATTCAATGTGTATCATGACCACCAAATGCATGTCCGAAGGTGTCGTTTTGACGTGTTTGATGTCGAATATCTTGACCAATACTGACACTAGTTGCATGAAACTGCTACAGTATATGTATATTGCATTGGTATGTACGATGCATGCATGTATTGTCATGAAATTACAAAAAAATATACAATTTATACTTACCACTAGTATTTGACATGATACCAAAATTGGATATATTTTGACCAATAGTGACACTAGTTGCATGCGATTGACACTGAACATGAGCATACATGCATACTATATACTGGACATGCATCAGGCCATATCGTCAATCAAATTGGAAACATGTTATAATCACGACTGCAGGTCAAACTAGACGCAACTGGAACACACTCAAAACACACGATATTACACTGTAGTTTGGACTGTATACACATCATATATTCATGTTCCAATGGTCAATACATGAATACGATAGCATCAATATTGATAAAGTTGTATGCAATATTGTTCACTGCAATATGCATATATGATGTGTATACAGTCCAAATATCAACGTGATCATACGTGTTTGACTGGGTGTCTGAAACAATGTCCAAACAATCAATATCATTGCTGAACAGTATGCCATTAAACTCATGTCGTCATAGTAGTTGAAATACGTAACCAATTCATGATTGAATTTGATGTTTTTATGCATGAATACTGACTGTTATTGCGTGATTATAATGTGTATAGTATTACATCGACCATACTCAATCAACATCACATCAATGGCACATCAATGGCATGTCAATAGTGCATCAATGGCACATGAACAGACGCTAAACATCAGTCAAAATACATGTCAAAATACACCACAATTAGTCGAGTTTCAAATGGTCACATACAACACACTCAACACGAATTATAAATGTCTGCAAACCGTGCATATGCATGCTCAATCAATGGTGATATACCATATACACAATCAGTTTAAATATGGTTGGGAAATAACTGCTATTGGCCAAGTTATACATGTTTAAAGTGGATCATTTGCACCATCACAATCGCGTACTAAATGGTCAATTTCACAACCAATACACAAGCCTGTGTCAATATGGTGACATGACAATACTTGTATATACTTGGTATTGTATCATGTACAATTTCAATGCAATCCATGCATGTTTGATAACACAATAATTGAATAGCTGACGTTTTGTAGGTTGGATATTATAGTCGATGTTTGGCGTGTCAATAACTCGGTCTACAATGGTCGTACAATGTCGAGGACAACTGCAATCAACTCGGGACGACAAACTACAGTATGTTTGATATACTGGCATGTATAGAACGCACAAACTGTCAAACTATACACGATATCCAAAACATCATCCAAATCAGTCGTCAATTTGCAATCAAAAACATGCATTATAGTCGCAAAACTTGACCAATTGACCTGCAATGTATGGCACACATATAGTCATGTATTGTGTATATGATTACGTTGTCATTGGTGCAATATTCAATGTGTATCATGGCCATCAAGTGCATGTCCGAAAGTGTCGTTTTGACGTGTTTGATGTCGAATATCTTGACCAATACTGACACTAGTTGCATGAAACTGCTACAGTATATAGATATTGCATTGGTATGTACGATGCATGCATGTATTGCCATGAAATTACAAAAAAATATACAATTTATACTTACCACTAGTATTTGACATGATACCAAAATTGGATATATTTTGACCAATAGTGACACTAGTTGCATGCGATTGATACTGAACATGAGTATACATGCATACTATATACTGGACATGCATCAGGCCATATCGCCAATCAAATTGGAGACATGTTATAATCACGACTGCCGGTCAAACTAGATGCAACTGGAACACACTCAACACGAATTATAAATGTCTACAAACCGTGCATATGCATGCTCAATCAATGGTGATATACCATATACACAATCAGTTTAAATATGGCTGGGACAAAGCTGCTATTGGCCAAGTTATACATGTTCAAAGTGGACCATTTGCATCATCACAATCGCGTACTAAATGGTCAATTTCACAACCAATACTCAAGCCTGTGTTGATATGGTGACATGACAATACTTGTATATACTTGGTATTGTATCATGTACAATTTCAATGCAATCCATGCATGTTTGATAACACAGTAATTAAATAGCTGACGTTTTGTAGGTTGGATATTATAGTCGATGTTTGGCGTGTCAATAACTCGGTCTACAGTGATCGTACAGTGTCAGTGACAACTGCAATCAACTCGGGACGACAAACTACAGTATGTTTGATATACTGGCATGTATAGAACGCACAAACTGTCAAACTATACACGATATCCAAAACACCATCCAAATCAGTCGTCAATTTGCAATCAAAAACATGCATTATAGTCGCAAAACTTGACCAATTGACCTGCAATGTATGGCACACATATAGTCATGTATTGTGTATATGATTACGTTGTCATTGGTGCAATATATCAATGTGTATCATGACCACCAAATGCATGTCCGAAGGTGTCGTTTTGGCGTGTTTGATGTCGAATATCTTGACCAATAGTGACACTAGTTGCATGAAACTGCTACAGTATATGGATATTGCATTGGTATGTACGATGCATGCATGTATTGTCATGAAATTGCAAAAAAATATACAATTTATACTTACCACTAGTATTTGACATGATACCAAAATTGGATATATTTTGACCAATACTGACACTAGTTGCATGCGATTGATACTGAACATGAGTATACATGCATACTATATACTGGACATGCATCAGGCCATATCGTCAACTAAATTGGAAACATGTTATAATCACGACTGCCGACTGAATTGGATGCAACTGAAACACACTCAACACGAATTATAAATGTCTGCAAACCGTGCATATGCATGCTCAATCAATGGTGATATACCATATACACAACCAGTTTAAATATGGTTGGGAAATAACTGGTATTGGCCAAGTTATATGCGTTCAAAGTGGATCATTTGCATCATTACAATCGCGTACTAAATGGTCGATTTCACAACCAATACACAAGCCTGTGTCAATATGGTGACATGACAATACTTGTATATACTTGGTATTGTATCATGTACAATTTCAATGCAATCCATGCATGTTTGATAACACAGTAATTAAATAGCTGACGTTTTGTAGGTTGGATATTATAGTCGATGTTTGGCGTGTCAATAACTCGGTCTACAGTGATCGTACAGTGTCAGTGACAACTGCAATCAACTCGGGACGACAAACTACAGTATGTTTGATATACTGGCATGTATAGAACGCACAAACTGTCAAACTATACACGATATCCAAAACACCATCCAAATCAGTCGTCAATTTGCAATCAAAAACATGCATTATAGTCGCAAAACTTGACCAATTGACCTGCAATGTATGGCACACATATAGTCATGTATTGTGTATATGATTACGTTGTCATTGGTGCAATATATCAATGTGTATCATGACCACCAAATGCATGTCCGAAGGTGTCGTTTTGGCGTGTTTGATGTCGAATATCTTGACCAATAGTGACACTAGTTGCATGAAACTGCTACAGTATATGGATATTGCATTGGTATGTACGATGCATGCATGTATTGTCATGAAATTGCAAAAAAATATACAATTTATACTTACCACTAGTATTTGACATGATACCAAAATTGGATATATTTTGACCAATACTGACACTAGTTGCATGCGATTGATACTGAACATGAGTATACATGCATACTATATACTGGACATGCATCAGGCCATATCGTCAACTAAATTGGAAACATGTTATAATCACGACTGCCGACTGAATTGGATGCAACTGAAACACACTCAACACGAATTATAAATGTCTGCAAACCGTGCATATGCATGCTCAATCAATGGTGATATACCATATACACAACCAGTTTAAATATGGTTGGGAAATAACTGGTATTGGCCAAGTTATATGCGTTCAAAGTGGATCATTTGCACCATCACAATCGCGTACTAAATGGTCAATTTCACAACCAATACACAAGCCTGTGTCAATATGGTGACATGACAATACTTGTATATACTTGGTATTGTATCATGTACAATTTCAATGCAATCCATGCATGTTTGATAACACAGTAATTGAATAGCTGACGTTTTGTAGGTTGGATATTATAGTCGATGTTTGGCGTGTCAATAACTCGGTCTACAATGGTCGTACAATGTCGAAAACAACTGCAATCAACTCGGGACGACAAACTACAGTATGTTTGATATACTGGCATGTATAGAACGCACAAACTGTCAAACTATACACGATATCCAAAACATCATCCAAATCAGTCGTCAATTTGCAATCAAAAACATGCATTATAGTCGCAAAACTTGACCAATTGACCTGCAATGTATGGCACACATATAGTCATGTATTGTGTATATGATTACGTTGTCATTGGTGCAATATTCAATGTGTATCATGGCCATCAAGTGCATGTCCGAAAGTGTCGTTTTGACGTGTTTGATGTCGAATATCTTGACCAATACTGACACTAGTTGCATGAAACTGCTACAGTATATAGATATTGCATTGGTATGTACGATGCATGCATGTATTGCCATGAAATTGCAAAAAAATATACAATTTATACTTACCACTAGTATTTGACATGATACCAAAATTGGATATATTTTGACCAATACTGACACTAGTTGCATGCGATTGATACTGAACATGAGTATACATGCATACTATATACTGGACATGCATCAGGCCATATCGTCAACTAAATTGGAAACATGTTATAATCACGACTGCCGACTGAATTGGATGCAACTGAAACACACTCAACACGAATTATAAATGTCTGCAAACCGTGCATATGCATGCTCAATCAATGGTGATATACCATATACACAACCAGTTTAAATATGGTTGGGAAATAACTGGTATTGGCCAAGTTATATGCGTTCAAAGTGGATCATTTGCATCATTACAATCGCGTACTAAATGGTCGATTTCACAACCAATACACAAGCCTGTGTCAATATGGTGACATGACAATACTTGTATATACTTGGTATTGTATCATGTACAATTTCAATGCAATCCATGCATGTTTGATAACACAGTAATTGAATAGCTGACGTTTTGTAGGTTGGATATTATAGTCGATGTTTGACGTGTCAATAACTCGGTCTACAGTGGTCGTACAATGTCGAAATCAACTGCAATGTATGGCACACATATAGTCATGTATTGTGTATATGATTACGTCGTCATTGGTGCAATATATCAATGTGTATCATGACCATCAAATGCATGTCCGAAGGTGTCGTTTTGGCGTGTTTGATGTCGAATATCTTGACCAATAGTGACACTAGTTGCATGAAACTGCTACAGTATATGGATATTGCATTGGTATGTACGATGCATGCATGTATTGTCATGAAATTGCAAAAAAATATACAATTTATACTTACCACTAGTATTTGACATGATACCAAGATTGGATATATCTTGACCATTAGTGACACTACATGCATGCGATTGACACTGAACATGAGTATACATGCATACTATATACTGGACATGCATCAGGCCATATCGTCAACTAAATTGGAAACATGTCATAATCACGACTGCCGACTGAATTGGATGCAATTGAAACACACTCAACACGAATTATAAATGTCTGCAAACCGTGCATATGCATGCTCAATCAATGGTGATATACCATATACACAATCAGTTTAAATATGGCTGGGAAATAACTGCTATTGGCCAAGTTATATGCGTTCAAAGTGGACCATTTGCATCATCACAATCGCGTACTAAATGGTCGATTTCACAACCAATACTCAAGCCTGTGTTGATATGGTGACATGACAATACTTGTATATACTTGGTATTGTATCATGTGTAATTTCAATACAATCCATGCATGTTTGATAACACAGTAATTGAATAGCTGACGTTTTGTAGGTTGGATATTATAGTCGATGTTTGGCGTGTCAATAACTCGGTCTACAGTGGTCGTACAGTGTCGAAATCAACTGCAATGTATGGCACACATATAGTCATGTATTGTGTATATGATTACGTCGTCATTGGTGCAATATATCAATGTGTATCATGACCATCAAATGCATGTCCGAAGGTGTCGTTTTGGCGTGTTTGATGTCGAATATCTTGACCAATACTGACACTAGTTGCATGAAACTGCTACAGTATATGGATATTGCATTGGTATGTATGATGCATGCATGTATTGTCATGAAATTACAAAAAAATATACAATTTATACTTACCACTAGTATTTGACATGATACCAAGATTGGATATATTTTGACCAATAGTGACACTACATGCATGCGATTGACACTGAACATAAGCATACATGCATACTATATACTGGACATGCATCAGGCCATATCGTCAACTAAATTGGAAACATGTTATAATCACGACTGCCGACTGAATTGGACGCAACTGGAACACACTCAAAACACACGATACTACACTGTAGTTTGGACTGTATACACATCATATATTCATGTTACAATGGCCGATACATTCATTTGACTACAATACATATCGATGACTGGCATATTCACTAACGATTGACTGTGTAATGTATGAATATCAAATGCATTGTATAGTTTAATTGACTGGCTGTTTGACCTGCATTTCAACTAGTATTTAGACTGTTATTCTGACCAGTATTTGACGATTGTTTAAACCATATATTGACCAGTTGTTTGGCCTGCATTTTAACTAGTATTCTGACTTGTATTTGACTGTTGTTTGACGAGTATTTGACCTGCATTTCAACCTGTTTTTTGACGAGTGTTTGACTAGTTTAGCGACCATACTCAATCAATGGCACATCAATGGCACATCAATGGTGCATCAATGACACATGAACAGACACTAAACATCAGTCAATATACATGTCAAAATACATGTCAAAATACTCCACAATTAGTCGAGTTTCAAATGGTCACATACAACACATTCGACACGAATTATAAATGTCTGCAAACCGTGCATATGCATGCTCAATCAATGGTGATATACTATATACACAATCAGTTTAAATATGGCTGGGAAATAACTGCTATTGATCAAGTTATACTGCGTTCAAAGTGGACCATTTGCATCATCACAATCGCGTACTAAATGGTCAATTTCACAACCAATACACAAGCCTGTGTTGATATGGTGAGAGGACAATACTTGTATATACTTGGTATTGTATGAGGGACAATTGCAATACAAGCCAGGCATGTTGGATAACCCGGTAATTAAATAGC
>NW_006281103.1:27012-29541 GCF_000203795.2 Batrachochytrium dendrobatidis JAM81 | reverse complement strand
GATAGCATCAATATTGACAAAGTTGGATATATTGTCCGAATATCAGACATGGTATCCTGTCCGAATGTCCGGATAATATCAAACACGAGTGGTTAGTATGACGTTTGGAGTGTCCGAATGCGGATATATTAATGCAGCGGTCAATTATGGTGATGATCAGCATACGTATGCAACGGATTACGGCTCAATTGCCGGGTTTTTTTGTACGAATATTGGGTGGTGATGCAAATGCAGCCATATGCCTATACAGTACTGCATTGGTTGACTCGATGACATGTATATACACATTACAATATGGTAACAATATGGTAACAATACAGAGTTACAATGGCTGTTGTATAGGGTCAAAATAAACGGTTGAATAGTATTGAAATACGACACAAAATCATGCAAAAAAACAACGCATTGTGGGGTAATGACACACTCATGATACACTGTATGATGGTGGTCGGATCACTGTGATATTGGACAGTAACATGCATACATGTTGTATACACAACCAGTTGAAATATGGATACAATCCGAGTGTTACTGATGGGACTACAAATGATTGCAATAAAATTGTAATGATCAAGCGTAATTGAACATGTACAAAACGCACGTCCCACACATGGACAACACACTGCAATTCAATGGCACAGTACATGATGACGATGCAAGCGATATGTAAGTATATGTATATGGATATGGAGGTACGATGATTGCGGATACAATGGTGTACAGATCAACAGTGAATGGAGCACAAACAACAATGGAGCATGGACATTATAATGCGTACAAAAAGATGATCACTACAGCAACACACACTAGATACAGTTTTGATGACAGGATGGTAATACAGCAATCAAACCGGCAGTATGCGATACAGTATAACGTATAGCATTGTATAAAGTGATGATGAATGGCCATTGATTGATATTGGTGACGAATACAGACAGGAATGTATGGTCATGGCACGACGATAATTGACATGTAAAACGGCCAAGTAATATTGAATTGCCGAGACGTTACCAAAGCAATGTTTTTGAACAAACCATTTGGCATAATCAGAAAAATAACGAGACTTAAACAGGGTCATTTATTCAGTGTGGAAGGATCCAAGAACCGGATATCTGTGAGAGCACAACCCGATGAAATAACTCGGCGGGCAGAACAGATCGGTGCAGCACACATTGATAGGCTTTTGATAGCTAGCCAATTGTAATTATCACTTGGAACGTCCCCGCCGTATTTGTTGATATGGAGGGAGCAGCGTTTGTCGGAGCAATCCGTCGGGTAATTATTAATTGGTGCTCATTGATGGGTTAGCACTATGTGGTTTTTGGTTTCCACCCCGAAGCTATGCACAATGGTAGATTTGGGTGACTCGGAATATAATGGCTAAATTATAGTGATGATAATGGCACTACTGACAGCGATGACAGTATTCGGCACGACCATATCTGTTACTATAATGCTTTTTGATATGAATCAGCAGTTTTTTGAACGGCATATTGGGCCCGACAGGGTGATTTGATGACCTACACAACCGAGATTAGCACGGAATGCGTGAAGCAAAACCGAATTGATTAGGAAGTGTACAGAACCAGATGAACCAATGGCTTGAAAAAGCAAATGTTGATGTTTAGGATGTGATGTGGTTGCAATATTTGGATTTCCAGATTTTTTGATCTTGATTTGGATATGCAATTACTACAATGTGGATACCGTGAATGTGTATTGAACAGTTGGACAAGATGGATTGGGACAACTAGCGAGGTTTAAATCTTAGTAGTACCAATTATTATATATGGAGTAATGATTTGACTGGGCCAATTTGGATTTGGATTAGATTTGTGGATTTTGAATTTTCGGATTTTCGGATTCGGATTCATAATTTTAAATTGAATTTGATTTGGATTTGGATTGTATTTGGATTGGGTTTAAATTTGATTCTAATTGAATTTGATTCAATACCAAATAGCTTGGTACAATGATTACAGTGCACACCATATATGATGATTACCGCGAAAAATACCAGCGCAATTGTTTCAAACCAGTGGGTTCCATGTAGGAACCAACCGATTCAACTGAACAGTACACAAATGGGGTAAACACATGGTAGACACATGACGAATAAACATTAATGTAAGCGATTTTGAGTGATTGGAACAAAAGGTGATGTGCACGACGTAAACAAGACGGCAAAGCAACACAAGAACCGTGATGATCAAGGGGAAAATGGTATTCGAAACACAATGTTGGGGTTGATATGTTGAACGAGGGACTGCGACAGTGGAGTATTGTCATTTGATGACAAATGTCCACTTGGGAATGATACAATTGGGTATTGTTTCCACAAACGGGCAAGCCAAACATGGTAACACATGGTTGGTGAGTTGCGTTTGGAATGGACGGCGTTGTTGTACTTGGTACAGTGACAATGTCCACTTGGGAATGATACAATTGGGTATCGTTTCCTCAGACGCGGCAAGCCAAACATGGTAACATGGTTGGTGAGTTGGGTTTGGAATGGACCCCACTTGATGT
>NW_006281103.1:0-18226 GCF_000203795.2 Batrachochytrium dendrobatidis JAM81 | reverse complement strand
CTTGATTTTGATTTTCAGTGTGAATACAAACCATGAAAGTGTGGCCTATCGATCCTTTAAATTCTGGGTATTTCAGGTTAGAGGTGTCAGAAAAGTTACCACAGGGATAACTGGCTTGTGGCAGCCAAGCGTTCATAGCGACGTTGCTTTTTGATCCTTCGATGTCGGCTCTTCCTATCATTGAGAAGCAAAATTCTCAAAGCGTCGGATTGTTCACCCGCCAACAGGGAACGTGAGCTGGGTTTAGACCGTCGTGAGACAGGTTAGTTTTACCCTACTGATGGAGGGTTGTCACAATAGTAATTCAACGTAGTACGAGAGGAACTGTTGATTCACATAATTGGTTTTTGCGGTTAGCTGATCAGCTAGTGCCGCGACGCTACCATGTGTAGGATTACGGCTGAACGCCTCTAAGTCGGAATCCATGCTAAAAGTGATGATGTGTCTCTGGATTGTTGATGAAAATAGATGCAAATCGTGTATTGTTTTGGTGTTGAGATGAAAGGGATGAAATCCGTTTTATTTGCGCCTAATAACAAGTTTGGAATTCAGAGTGGAAATAAAGAGAAGACGACTTTTAATCACCCGGGTATTGTAAGCAGTAGAGTAGCCTTGTTGTTACGATCTGGTGAGATTAAGCCTTGGGTTTTTTGATTTTTTTTTGGGGTGGAGTTACCTGAGGGTGTTGTATTGGGATGGGATCTTGTGATTTCGGGTGATTTTTTTGGGGGGAGTTTGGGGGAGAGGAATTTCTTTTCTTTTCTTCTTTTTTGGGGGGGGGGTGTGGGGGATGGGGATAGGGGATAAAGAGGGGGGCCGCCAGGCCCAAACCTAGCCCTGGCCGAGCGAGCGAAGCGAGCGAGAAGAAAAAAATGGGGGTTTAAGGGAGGGTATCTAGGGCGGCTTCCGGCTACAAAGGGTGGAAGGCGTAGACTGGGCCTAACACCGATGTAGACTAGACGTAGGCGGTAGATAGGGGGAGTACCACGTAGCCTGTGGCCCCCAGTAGCCCCGGAATCGCCCTAGATACCCTAATTAACTAATTACACAACGCCACTAATGAATTCATTGGTGCCACCACCACTTGTCCGATTACGCGTCACCTAACCCTAACCACTTGTCCGAATACGTGTCATCAAACCCTAACCCCCATAACTACGTGTCATCTAACCCTAACCACTTGACCAATTACGTGTCATCTAACCCTAACCCCCATAACCTGGTGAACACTTGACCCTAACCCCCCATAACCTGTGGTGCATTTAACCCTAACCCCCCATAACCTGGTGAGCATTTAACCCTAACCCCCTATGACTTGGTGAGCATTTAACCCCACATAACCTGAGGATCATTTAACCCTAACTACTTGGCCAATTACGTGTCATCTAACCAAAACCCATTTGGCCAATTACGTGACATTTAGTCAAAAATCACTTGGCCAATTACGTGTCATCTAACCAAAACCCATTTGGCCAATTACGTGACATTTAGTCAAAAATCACTTGGCCAATTACGTGTCATCTAACCAAAACCCATTTGGCCAATTACGTGACATTTAACCAAAAATCACTTGGCCAATTGAGTGGACACTTGACCTTGATCTTGACAACTGGATACATACTGCACATATCACTACAGGTTAATGAATGACTTGGCTAATATATACTATCAGGTACTTGCAGCCATGTGTATATACTATTACAGGTTAATGAATGACTGCACATATCACTATATGCTAACAAATAGCTCCACTTGGTCAATATATACTATTACAGGTTAACCGAGTGACTGCATATATTAACCAAGGTTAATGGCTATCCCCATATGTTTCCAGTTGTTTGAATATATCACTATGAGTTAGCAAGTCATTCAAGACCATTCAAAACCATTTTAGATCATTACAATATCATTTTAGATCATTACAAATAAATAAACTAGTCATCACTGCTGTTTGCATATACTATTACAGTCTCATTAAACTCAGAGTGAACCCCATCATTAGAGTCTTCTATTCAACCCAACTATAATACTATAACACTATTGCAAAAGTCTTTGGTTGATTGCGTACTTTAATCAAAACTATCCACAAAACGGTCAATGAAAAAAAGCGCTTTGAACATGACAAATCATTGCTTTGAACACGACATTGATTCATTGCTTTGAACATGACAAATCATTGCTTTGAACATGACAAGCATCATTGCTTTGAACACAGCAAATCACTGCTTTGAACACAACATTGATCCGCTGCTTTGTAACACTCGGCTAATCTCTGACTGTCCGTTAAGTTGTTCAACTCTAAATGTGTCAATCATTAGTATGTATATGTAATCAATCAGTTAATCAGTTACATGAATGGTTAATCAATCAACCTGTTACATGAATGGTTTGTCAATTAATTAATCAATCATTAGTATACATATGTAATCATTCACTAATTCAATCTGTTATATATCTAGTTCATCAATCAATCAGTCTGTTACATGTCTAGTTTGTCATTCACTCAATCACTAGTATGCATATCTAGTTTGTCAGTTAATTAATCAATGATCAGTATGCATATCTGGTTTATTATTCACTAATTCAATCTGTTACATGAATGGTCAATTAGTCAATGATCAATCTAGTTTGTCACTCAATTTATTACATGGTTTGTCAATCAGTTACATGAATGGTTAATCAATCAACCTGTTACATGAATGGTCAATTAATTAATCAATCATTAGTATACATATGTAATCATTCACTAATTCAATCTGTTACATGATCAATCAATTAATTAGTCAATGATCAGTCTAGTTTTTCTGTCAATCAGTCTGCTACATGAATGGTTAATCAATCTGTTATATATCTAGTTCATCAATCAATTAATGATCAGCCAAATTTGTCAATTAATTAATCTGTTACATGAATGGTCAATCAATCACTAGTATGTATATCTAGTTACTCAATCAGTTACATGAATGGTCAATTAATTACTAGTTACTCAATCACTAATTCAATCTGTTATATATCTAATTTGTCACTCAATTTATTACATGGTTTGTCAATCAGTCTGTTACATGAATGGTCAATTAATCAATGATATATCTGGTTTGTTAATTAATCATTAATATGTATATTTAGTTAATCAATCAGTCAATCAATCACTAGTATGTATATCTAGTTTGTCAATTAATTAATTGTCATTTTACATGTATGATCAATCAATCAGTCTGCTACATGAATGGTTAATCACTAGTACATATATTTACTCAATCAATTACTAGTACGTATATTTAATCAGTCAATTACATGTGTGGTTTGTCAATTAATTAATATGTTGTACATTTAGTTTGTCAATCAATCAATCATCAGTCAAGTTTGTCAATCAATTAATCATTAGTATGTATATCTAGTTCATCAATCAATTAACTAATCAATATATTACATTTATTATCAATCAATCATTATGCTATATTATAGGCAATTAACCATTCAGTCAATTAATTCAATTAATCAATCAAAACGCTACATGGTTAATCACTCAATTAATCTGTCAACTCTCTGTCTGGTTTGTCAATCAATTAGTCATTAATATGTATATCTAGTTCATCAATCAATTAACTAATCAATTGACCATTCAGTCAATTAGTCATTCATTAATTCAATCAATTAAATGTATGGTTTGTCAATTAATCAAAACGTTAAATGGTTAATCAATTAATCAATCAATCAATCAAAATGTTAAATGTATGGTTTGTCAATTAATCAAAACGTTAAATGGTTAATCAATTAATCAATTTGTTACATGTATGGTTTTTCAATTAACTAATATGTTGAATGTATAATTAATTAGTCAATCAATCATTTAAAATGCTAAATGTATAATTACACAATCAATCAAAACGTTAAATGGTTAATCAATCAATTATTCAATCATTTAAAATGCTAAATGTATGGTTTGTCAATTAATCAATTAATCAAAACGTTAAATGGTTAATCAATCAATTATTCAATCATTTAAAATGCTAAATGTATGGTTTGTCAATTAATCAATTAATCAAAACGTTAAATGGTTAATCAATTAACTAATATTTTGAATGTATAATTAATTAGTCAATCAATAATTCAAAATGCTAAATGTATGGTTTGTCAATTAATCAATAACTCAATTTGTTACATGTATGGTTTTTCAATTAACTAATATGTTGAATGTATAATTAATTAGTCAATAATTCAAAACGTTAAATGGTTAATCAATTAATCAAAACGTTAAATGTATGGTTTGTCAATTAATCAATAACTCAATTTGTTAAATGGTTAATCAATTAATCATTTAAAATGTTAAATGTATGGTTTTTCAATTAACTAATATGTTGAATGTATAATTAATTAGTCAATCAATCATTTAAAATGCTAAATGTATGGTTTGTCAATTAACTAATATGTTGAATGTATAATTAATTAGTCAATCAATCATTTAAAATGCTAAATGTATGGTTTGTCAATTAATCAAAACGTTAAATGGTTAATCAGACACTCAATCAATTAAAATGTTAAATGTATGGTTTGTCAATTAATCAATTTGTTACATGTATGGTTTGTCAATTATTTAAAATGCTAAATGGTTAATCATTCAATTAATCAAAACGTTAAATGGTTAATCAATTAACTAATATGTTGAATGTATAATTAATTAGTCAATCAATAATTCAAAATGCTAAATGTATGGTTTGTCAATTAATCAATTAATCAAAACGTTAAATGGTTAATCAATCAATTATTCAATCATTTAAAATGCTAAATGTATGGTTTGTCAATTAATCAAAACGTTAAATGTATGGTTTGTCAATTAATCAATAACTCAATTTGTTACATGTATGGTTTTTCAATTAACTAATATGTTGAATGTATAATTAATTAGTCAATCAATAATTCAAAATGCTACATGGTTAATTACACAATCAATCAAAACGTTAAATGTATGGTTTGTCAATTAATCAATAATTCAAAATGCTACATGGTTAATTACACAATCAATCAAAACGTTAAATGTATGGTTTGTCAATTAATCAATTAATCAAAATGCTACATGGCTAATCAATCAATTATTCAATTATTCAAAACGTTAAATGGTTAATCAATCAATCATTTAAAATGTTAAATGTATGGTTTGTCAATTAACTAATATTTTGAATGTATAATTAATTAGTCAAACACTCAATCAAAATGCTACATGTATAATTACACAATCAATCAAAACGTTAAATGGTTAATCAATCAATTAATCATTCAATCAATATGCTACATGTATAATCAATCAATTAATCAATCATTCAAAACGCTACATGGTTAATCAATTAATCAATTAAATGTATGGTTATTCAATTAATCATTACTATATATGATCAATTAGTCATTAGTACGTATATTTGATTTTTCAATCAATTAAATGTATGGTTTGTCAATTAACTAATATGTTGAATGTATAATTAGTCAAACACTCAATCAAGACGTTGCATGTATAATTACACAATCAATCAAAACGTTAAATGTATAATCAATTGGTCAATCAATCACTATTAGTATGTATAATTAATTGGTCAATCAATTAATCTGTTAAATGTATAATTAATTAATATGTTGCATGTATAATTAATTAGTCAATCAATATGTTATATGCATGGTTTGTCAATTAATCATTTATTCAAGACGTTAAATGTATAATCAATCAATTAATCATTACTATGTATAATCAATTAGTCAATCAAAACGTTAAATGTATAATTAATTATTCATTCATTCATTAGTATGTATAATTAATTGGTCAATCAATCATTCAATTAATCATTAGTATGTATAATTACACAATCAATCAATATGTTATATGCATGATCAATTAACCATTCATTCAATGTCAGGTTTAGTTTCACACTTGTATATCTGCTCTACATTGGATTGCCATTATACATACTATATATATCACCTGTCCAAATCGGGTTGCAATACCTTGCATATTGCTAAAGTTGAGCATTTAATATGCATCATTCAAATCACATATTAAATGCTCAACTACACAATAAATATACAAGAGTGGGTGAGTTTGATACTATGCCAGTGTATATACACACTTGGTATTGTATCATGTTTAATGTATGCATGTTTGGTGCTGTAACAATTCAATAATTGGTTTGGTGTTTGGTGATTGAAAGTCGGTTGATAATGTGTTAATAACTCGGTCCACAGTGGTCGTACAGTCTTGGGACCAACTTTAATCGACTCGGGGCTACAAACTATGGTATATTTGATATACAACATGTATATGGTACTGTAAAAGTGTCAAAAGTTTTTTAATGCATGGTCAAACGCATATGGTTAAAACGCGTTTCAAAATCAAACAAAACTTTTTAATGCATTGTCAAACGCACAAGGTTAAAACGCGTTTCAAAATCAAACAAAATTTTTTAATGCATTGTCAAACGCACAAGGTTAAAACGCGTTTCACAATCACGAAATTTTTTATATTTTGATAATAACTCGGTCCACAGTGGTGGTACAGTCTTGGGACCAACCCTAATCGACTCGGGACGACAAAATCTAGTAGGTTTGATATACATATGTATATGGTACCATACAAGTATCAGGTTATTCAATGCATGTTAACACACGTGATCGATTTTCAAGACACGTGTCAGTCAAAATGCGTTTCACAACCAAATGGATTTTTTTTTATTTCGGTAATAACTCGGTCCACAGTGGTGGTACAGTCTTGGGACCAACTGTAATCGACTCGGGACGACAAAATCTAGTATGTTTGATATACATATGTATATGGTACCATACAAGTATCAAAAGTTATTCAATGTATTGTAAAACGTCATGTAAATTAATCTCCGAGACACGTGTTTGATCTTCACTTTTTTTCTTACACTTGGCATGACAACTATCAACATGAATGTATGCAAACACCACCTAGGTAAGTCTAATCAATAGTGCTATACTATATATACAACCAGTTTAAATATGACTGGGAAATAACTGGTATTGGCCAAGTTATATGTGTTCAAAGTGACCATTTGTATCATCACAATCATATACTAAATGGTTAATTTCACCACCAATACTCGAGACTGGGTTAATTTGGTAACATGCCAATACTTGTATATACTTGGTATTGTATCATGACCAGTTTCAATGCAATCCATGCATGTTTGATAACACAGTAATTGAATGGTTGATGTTTTGTGGGTTGGACAGTGAGTTGGTTTTGATCTGTTAATAACTCGGTCCACAGTGGTGGTACAGTCTCGGGACCAACTTTAATCAACTCGGGACGACAAACTATAGTATGTTTGATATACATATGTATATGGTACTTTACAAGTATCAAAAGCTATTCAATGTATTGTAAAACGTCATATCAAACTGGTCGTCAAAAAAAAAGGCGACTCAGAGTCATAAGCCGTGATCTATAGATCTTGAGCTATATTACATATGTGTAACCATGTGTTGTTCATCAGAATATAATGCTGCCAATGCATTAGCTAATGATTGTTATGAATGGGTCATTTTATATCAATGCCATTCAGTCAGTCTTGACCGCTTTAGATCAGTTTTAGATCAACTTTGACAGCTTTAGATCAGCTCTATATTGGTTGTATATCAGCCTTGATAGTTCTAGATCAGTTCTGTATTGGTTATAGATCAGTTGTGATGCATGGTTTAGTTTGAATTGACAATACCATGACACACTTGATTGCAATACAGCTGTTATTGATCCAAGTCAATTATAAATGTACGCAAACCGTGCATATGCATGCTCAATCAATGGTGATATACTATATACACAATCAGTTTAAATATGGCTGGGAAATAACTGCTATTGATCAAGTTATATGCGTTCAAAGTGGACCATTTGCATCATCACAATCGCGTACTAAATGGTCGATTTCACAACCAATACGCAAGCCTGTGTTGATATGGTGACATGACAATACTTGTATATACTTGGTATTGTATCATGTGCAATTTCAATACAATCCATGCATGTTTGATAACACAATAATTGAATAGCTGACGTTTTGTAGGTTGAATATTATAGTCGATGTTTGGCGTATCAATAACTCGGTCTACAGTGGTCGTACAATGTCGAAATCAACTGCAATGTATGGCACACATATAGTCATGTATTGTGTATATGATTACGTCGTCGTTGGGGCAATATATCAATGTGTATCATGACCACCAAATGCATGTCCGAAGGTGTCGTTTTGGCGTGTTTGATGTCGTATATCTTGACCAATACTGACACTAGTTGCATGAAACTGCTACAGTATATGGATATTGCATTGGTATGTACGATGCATGCATGTATTGTCATGAAATTACAAAAAAATATACAATTTATACTTACCACTAGTATTTGACATGATACCAAGATTGGATATATCTTGACCAATACTGACACTAGTTGCATGCGATTGATACTGAACATGAGTATACATGCATACTATATACTGGACATGCATCAGGCCATATCGTCAACTAAATTGGAAACATGTCATAGTCACGACTGCCGACTGAATTGGATGCAACTGAAACACACTCAACACGAATTATAAATGTCTGCAAACCGTGCATATGCATGCTCAATCAATGGTGATATACCATATACACAATCAGTTTAAATATGGTTGGGAAATAACTGCTATTGATCAAGTTATATGCGTTCAAAGTGGACCATTTGCATCATCACAATCGCGTACTAAATGGTCGATTTCACAACCAATACTCAAGCCTGTGTTGATATGGTGACATGACAATACTTGTATATACTTGGTATTGTATCATGTGCAATTTCAATACAATCCATGCATGTTTGATAACACAGTAATTGAATAGCTGACGTTTTGTAGGTTGAATATTATAGTCGATGTTTGGCGTGTTAATAACTCGGTCTACAGTGGTCGTACAATGTCGAAATCAACTGCAATGTATGGCACACATATAGTCATGTATTGTGTATATGATTACGTCGTCATTGGGGCAATATATCAATGTGTATCATGACCACCAAATGCATGTCCGAAAGTGTCGTTTTGACGTGTTTGATGTCGTATATCTTGACCAATACTGACACTAGTTGCATGAAACTGCTACAGTATATAGATATTGCATTGGTATGTACGATGCATGCATGTATTGTCATGAAATTGCAAAAAAATATACAATTTATACTTACCACTAGTATTTGACATGATACCAAAATTGGATATATCTTGACCAATAGTGACACTAGTTGCATGCGATTGATACTGAACATGAGTATACATGCATACTATATACTGGACATGCATCAGGCCATATCGTCAATCAAATTGGAAACATGTCATAGTCACGACTGCCGACTGAATTGGATGCAACTGAAACACACTCAACACGAATTATAAATGTCTGCAAACCGTGCATATGCATGCTCAATCAATGGTGATATACCATATACACAATCAGTTTAAATATGGTTGGGAAATAACTGCTATTGATCAAGTTATATGCGTTCAAAGTGGACCATTTGCATCATCACAATCGCGTACTAAATGGTCGATTTCACAACCAATACACAAGCCTGTGTTGATATGGTGACATGACAATACTTGTATACACTTGGTATTGTATCATGTGCAATTTCAATACAATCCATGCATGTTTGATAACACAGTAATTGAATAGCTGACGTTTTGTAGGTTGAATATTATAGTCGATGTTTGGCGTGTTAATAACTCGGTCTACAGTGGTCGTACAATGTCGAAATCAACTGCAATGTATGGCACACATATAGTCATGTATTGTGTATATAGTTACGTCGTCATTGGGGCAATATATCAATGTGTATCATGACCACTAAATGCATGTCCGAAAGTGTCGTTTTGACGTGTTTGATATCGTATATCTTGGACCAATAGTGACACTAGTTGCATGAAACTGCTACAGTATATGGATATTGCATTGGTATGTATGATGCATGCATGTATTGTCATGAAATTACAAAAAAATATACAATTTATACTTACCACTAGTATTTGACATGATACCAAAATTGGATATATTTTGACCAATAGTGACACTACATGCATGCGATTGACACTGAACATGAGTATACATGCATACTATATACTGGACATGCATCAGGCCATATCGTCAATCAAATTGGAAACATGTCATAGTCACGACTGCCGACTGAATTGGATGCAACTGAAACACACTCAACACGAATTATAAATGTCTGCAAACCGTGCACATGCATGCTCAATCAATGGTGATATACCATATACACAACCAGTTTAAATATGGCTGGGAAATAACTGCTATTGGCCAAGTTATATGCGTTCAAAGTGGACCATTTGCATCATCACAATCGCGTACTAAATGGTCGATTTCACAACCAATACTCAAGCCTGTGTTGATATGGTGACATGGCAATACTTGTATATACTTGGTATTGTATCATGTGCAATTTCAATGCAATCCATGCATGTTTGATAACACAGTAATTAAATAGCTGACGTTTTGTAGGTTGAATATTATAGTCGATGTTTGGCGTGTTAATAACTCGGTCTACAATGGTCATACAGTGTCAGTGACAACTGCAATCAACTCGGGACGACAAACTACAGTATGTTTGATATACTGGCATGTATAGAACGCACAAACTGTCAAACTATACACGATATCCAAAACACCATCCAAATCAGTCGTCAATTTGCAATCAAAAACATGCATTATAGTCGCAAAACTTGACCAATTGACCTGCAATGTATGGCACACATATAGTCATGTATTGTGTATATGATTACGTTGTCATTGGTGCAATATATCAATGTGTATCATGACCACCAAATGCATGTCCGAAGGTGTCGTTTTGGCGTGTTTGATGTCGAATATCTTGACCAATAGTGACACTAGTTGCATGAAACTGCTACAGTATATGGATATTGCATTGGTATGTACGATGCATGCATGTATTGTCATGAAATTGCAAAAAAATATACAATTTATACTTACCACTAGTATTTGACATGATACCAAAATTGGATATATTTTGACCAATACTGACACTAGTTGCATGCGATTGATACTGAACATGAGTATACATGCATACTATATACTGGACATGCATCAGGCCATATCGTCAACTAAATTGGAAACATGTTATAATCACGACTGCCGACTGAATTGGATGCAACTGAAACACACTCAACACGAATTATAAATGTCTGCAAACCGTGCATATGCATGCTCAATCAATGGTGATATACCATATACACAACCAGTTTAAATATGGCTGGGAAATAACTGCTATTGGCCAAGTTATACATGTTCAAAGTGGACCATTTGCATCATTACAATCGCGTACTAAATGGTCAATTTCACAACCAATACTCAAGCCTGTGTCAATATGGTGACATGACAATACTTGTATATACTTGGTATTGTATCATGTGTAATTTCAATGCAATCCATGCATGTTTGATAACACAGTAATTGAATAGCTGACGTTTTGTAGGTTGGATATTATAGTCGATGTTTGGCGTGTCAATAACTCGGTCTACAGTGGTCGTACAATGTCGAAATCAACTGCAATGTATGGCACACATATAGTCATGTATTGTGTATATAGTTACGTCGTCATTGGTGCAATATATCAATGTGTATCATGACCACCAAATGCATGTCCGAAGGTGTCGTTTTGGCGTGTTTGATGTCGAATATCTTGACCAATAGTGACACTAGTTGCATGAAACTGCTACAGTATATGGATATTGCATTGGTATGTATGATGCATGCATGTATTGTCATGAAATTACAAAAAAATATACAATTTATACTTACCACTAGTGTTTGACATGATACCAAAATTGGATATATTTTGACCAATAGTGACACTACATGCATGCGATTGACACTGAACATGAGTATACATGCATACTATATACTGGACATGCATCAGGTCATATCGTCAACTAAATTGGAGACATGTTATAATCACGACTGCCGACTGAATTGGATGCAACTGGAACACACTCAACACAAATTATAAATGTCTGCAAACCGTGCATATGCATGCTCAATCAATGGTGATATACTATATACACAATCAGTTTAAATATGGCTGGGAAATAACTGCTATTGGCCAAGTTATACATGTTCAAAGTGGACCATTTGCATCATCACAATCGCGTACTAAATGGTCAATTTCACAACCAATACACAAGCCTGTGTCAATATGGTGACATGACAATACTTGTATACACTTGGTATTGTATCATATGTAATTTCAATACAATCCATGCATGTTTGATAACACAATAATTGAATAGCTGACGTTTTGTAGGTTGAATATTATAGTCGATGTTTGGCGTGTCAATAACTCGGTCTACAGTGGTCGTACAATGTCGAAATCAACTGCAATGTATGGCACACATATAGTCATGTATTGTGTATATAGTTACGTCGTCATTGGGGCAATATATCAATGTGTATCATGACCATCAAGTGCATGTCCGAAGGTGTCGTTTTGGCGTGTTTGATGTCGAATATCTTGACCAATACTGACACTAGTTGCATGCGATTGACACTGAACATGAGTATACATGCATACTATATACTGGACATGCATCAGGCCATATCGTCAACTAAATTGGAAACATGTTATAATCACGACTGTCGACTGAATTGGACGCAACTGGAACACATTCAAAACACACGATACTACACTGTAGTTTGGACTGTATACACATCATATATTCATGTTACAATGGCCGATACATTCATTTGACTACAATACATATCGATGACTGGCATATTCACTAACGATTGATTGTGTAATGTATGAATATCAAATGCATTGTATAGTTTAATTGACTGGCTGTTTGACCTGCATTTCAACTAGTATTTAGACTAGTATTCTGATCGGTATTTGACGATTGTTTAAACCATATATTGACCAGTTGTTTGGCCTGCATTTTAACTAGTATTCTGACTTGTATTTGACTGTTGTTTGACGAGTATTTGACCTGCATTTCAACCTGTTGTTTGACGAGTGTTTGACTAGTTTAGCCTGCATTTCAACCTGTTGTTTGATTAGTTTAGTCTGCATTCTGACCAGTATTCTGACTAGTATTTGACGATTGTCCAGACCTGCATTTGACTAGTTGTTTGACTGTTGTTGGACCAGTTGTTTGACCAATTGTTTGTAAAAAACTACAGTCGTTCATACTCGAATACATGGTCAGTGGCTCAACCAATACTACAGTTACACATACTACAGCTTGATGACAATGACAGTAACACTGTTACGATGACTGTTTCAAGTTTGTGCAAAACTACAGCCAACAAAAATAGGGATTCGGACAAAACTGCATTGACTGGTATGTGTCGAGTATGTCGATTCAACCAACACATGCCAACACTACTGCGTCTCTGGTTATACAACAGCATACACATGGCCATGTATGACGACTGTCAAACTGTATGCAACAATCGAGTGTTCAAGTGTTGGGTAAAGTCGAATAACGACCAGAATTACACGATTTAATAAACTCGATTGTACACTGTCAGGCTACAAACCTTGATCGTTTTTACAGTTATTGATAGTTATTGATGGTCATTGACAGTTATTGATAGTCACTAGTAGTTATTGATAGTCATTGACAGTCACTGTCCAACAACACAGTCACAATAATATATTTACGACTATAATCATGCCTGATTTGGAGCGTTTTGTTGGCATATATTATGGTCTATTACACAACCAATACATGATATCATGCCAGTTTGATGCCATGACAATACATGTATACACTTGATATTGTATCATGTCCAGTTTCAATACAATCCATGCATGTTTTTTGGCACAACACTGTAATATATGATGGTTTTCTTGACGACATGCTGGGACAGTATGAGCTAGTCGATAATATGTTAATAACTTGGTCAGTAGTGGTCGTACAGTGTCAATGCCGACTAATATCGAATCAGAACGATATACTACATGTATTTTTGACGCATTTGCATACAAGATAAATTGTTGATTGACTGATAGACACGATACTAGATTAAAATAACAAGTAGAGCTCGTCGTTTCAAACCAATTGCAAACTAAAAACTTTAATATCGACTATGACCACAAAAGTCGACCAAATGACTTGGTATGCACCACATATATGTAATTATGTGTTGCGGATCGAATTATGATGTCACTGACGCACTATGGTCAATATCTGACATGGAATGGGCCGACCAAAGTCCGAAAATGACGTTTTGACGTGTTTGATGTCGTATATCTTGACCAATACTGACACTAGTTGCATGAAACTACTACAGTATATGCACATGATATTGGTATGTACAATGCATGCATGTGTTGACATGCGATACATGCAAAAAATACAACTTGCACATAGCACGAATATTTGACATGAAACTGGAAATGCGTGTATCTCGATGAATAATGACACTACATGCATGCGATTGATACTGGACATGTATGTATATACATACTATATATTGGACATGCATCATGGCATGTTGTCAACTAAACTAACAACATGTTATAGTCACGACTGTCGATCGAATTGGACACGTCGGTATACACTCAAAACACGACTTATTGCGCTGTGGTTTGGACTGTATACATATCATGTATATATATTACAATGGTCAATATATCAATACGATAGCATCAATATTGACAAAGTTGGATATATTGTCCGAATATCAGACATGGTATCCTGTCCGAATGTCCGGATAATATCAGACACGAGTGGTTAGTATGACGTTTGGAGTGTCCGAATGCGGATATATTAATGCAGCGGTCAATTATGGTGGTGATCAGGGTCATGTCAGCGCTAAAATATATACAGCCGAAGCTATGTCGTCAGGTCAGTTGACATTACAACAGATCAAGTTTTCTGTTTTTTTTTCTACGAATACTGTCGATATTTGCAGAATATGTCAACTAGTATAGTACTGCATTGGTCGACTTGATGGCTTGTCAATGGCTTGTGAACAGACGCTAATTGTCAAGGTTAGAACATGCTGATATTGATGGAATTTTAAATGTCTTGAAACGTCCAACATGAAATACACTAATTTATAATGTATTGACTAATGCAGTTTGACAATGTAGTATCATACATACATGCTATATACACAACCAGTTTAAATATGGCTGGGACAAAGCTGCTATTGGCCAAGTTATACATGTTCAAAGTGGACCATTTGCATCATCACAATTACAAATTAAATGGCCGATTTCACAACCAATACGCAAGCCTGTGTCAATATGGTGACATGACAATACTTGTATACACTTGGTATTGTATCATGTACAATTTCAATACAATCCATGCATGTTTGATAACACAGTAATTGAATAGCTGACGTTTTGTAGGTTGGATATTATAGTCGATGTTTGGCGTGTTAATAACTCGGTCTACAGTGATCGTACAATGTCGAAATCAACTGCAATGTATGGCACACATATAGTCATGTATTGTGTATATGATTACGTTGTCATTGGTGCAATATATCAATGTGTATCATGGCCATCAAGTGCATGTCCGAAAGTGTCGTTTTGACGTGTTTGATGTCGAATAGCTTGACCAATACTGACACTAGTTGCATGAAACTGCTACAGTATATGGATATTGCATTGGTATGTACGATGCATGCATGTATTGTCATGAAATTACAAAAAAATATACAATTTATACTTACCACTAGTATTTGACATGATACCAAAATTGGATATATCTTGACCAATAGTGACACTAGTTGCATGCGATTGACACTGAACATGAGCATACATGCATACTATATACTGGACATGCATCAGGCCATATCGTCAATCAAATTGGAAACATGTTATAATCACGACTGCAGGTCAAACTAGACGCAACTGGAACACACTCAAAACACACGATATTACACTGTAGTTTGGACTGTATACACATCATGTATACATATTACAATGGTCAATACATGAATACGATAGCATCAATATTGATAAAGTTGTATGCAATATTGTTCACTGCAATATGCATATATGATGTGTATACAGTCCAAATATCAACGTGATCATACGTGTTTGACTGGGTGTCTGAAACAATGTCCAAACAATCAATATCATTGCTGAACAGTATGCCATTAAACTCATGTCGTCATAGTAGTTGAAATACGTAACCAATTCATGATTGAATTTGATGTTTTTATGCATGAATACTGACTGTTATTGCGTGATTATAATGTGTATAGTATTACATCGATCATACTCAATCAACATCACATCAATGGCACATCAATGGCATGTCAATAGTGCATCAATGGCACATGAACAGACGCTAAACATCAGTCAAAATACATGTCAAAATACACCACAATTAGTCGAGTTTCAAATGGTCACATACAACACACTCAACACGAATTATAAATGTCTGCAAACCGTGCATATGCATGCTCAATCAATGGTGATATACTATATACACAATCAGTTTAAATATGGCTGGGAAATAACTGCTATTGGCCAAGTTATACATGTTTAAAGTGGATCATTTGCACCATCACAATCGCGTACTAAATGGTCGATTTCACAACCAATACACAAGCCTGTGTTGATATGGTGACATGACAATACTTGTATATACTTGGTATTGTATCATGTGCAATTTCAATGCAATCCATGCATGTTTGATAACACAATAATTGAATAGCTGACGTTTTGTAGGTTGGATATTATAGTCGATGTTTGGCGTGTCAATAACTCGGTCTACAGTGGTCGTACAATGTCGAAATCAACTGCAATCAACTCGGGACGACAAACTACAGTATGTTTGATATACTGGCATGTATAGAACGCACAAACTGTCAAACTATACACGATATCCAAAACATCATCCAAATCAGTCGTCAATTTGCAATCAAAAACATGCATTATAGTCGCAAAACTTGACCAATTGACCTGCAATGTATGGCACACATATAGTCATGTATTGTGTATATGATTACGTTGTCATTGGTGCAATATTCAATGTGTATCATGGCCATCAAGTGCATGTCCGAAAGTGTCGTTTTGACGTGTTTGATGTCGAATATCTTGACCAATACTGACACTAGTTGCATGAAACTGCTACAGTATATAGATATTGCATTGGTATGTACGATGCATGCATGTATTGCCATGAAATTACAAAAAAATATACAATTTATACTTACCACTAGTATTTGACATGATACCAAAATTGGATATATTTTGACCAATAGTGACACTAGTTGCATGCGATTGATACTGAACATGAGTATACATGCATACTATATACTGGACATGCATCAGGCCATATCGCCAATCAAATTGGAGACATGTTATAATCACGACTGCCGGTCAAACTAGATGCAACTGGAACACACTCAACACGAATTATAAATGTCTACAAACCGTGCATATGCATGCTCAATCAATGGTGATATACCATATACACAATCAGTTTAAATATGGCTGGGACAAAGCTGCTATTGGCCAAGTTATACATGTTCAAAGTGGACCATTTGCATCATCACAATCGCGTACTAAATGGTCAATTTCACAACCAATACTCAAGCCTGTGTTGATATGGTGACATGACAATACTTGTATATACTTGGTATTGTATCATGTACAATTTCAATGCAATCCATGCATGTTTGATAACACAGTAATTAAATAGCTGACGTTTTGTAGGTTGGATATTATAGTCGATGTTTGGCGTGTCAATAACTCGGTCTACAGTGATCGTACAGTGTCAGTGACAACTGCAATCAACTCGGGACGACAAACTACAGTATGTTTGATATACTGGCATGTATAGAACGCACAAACTGTCAAACTATACACGATATCCAAAACACCATCCAAATCAGTCGTCAATTTGCAATCAAAAACATGCATTATAGTCGCAAAACTTGACCAATTGACCTGCAATGTATGGCACACATATAGTCATGTATTGTGTATATGATTACGTTGTCATTGGTGCAATATATCAATGTGTATCATGACCACCAAATGCATGTCCGAAGGTGTCGTTTTGGCGTGTTTGATGTCGAATATCTTGACCAATAGTGACACTAGTTGCATGAAACTGCTACAGTATATGGATATTGCATTGGTATGTACGATGCATGCATGTATTGTCATGAAATTGCAAAAAAA
>NW_006281135.1:0-13799 GCF_000203795.2 Batrachochytrium dendrobatidis JAM81 | reverse complement strand
GAGCCCTATGCTGTGTGACATGGATAAGAGTTCGATAAATATTCCCATCTCGGCTCCCCTCGATGAAAATCTTCATCTCAACAGCTCATCGCGGTCCACTGCGTGTCCGCCCTCGACACTTCGTTGGAGCTTCGCTCTTCGTTCGCTGCGCTCACTCATTCACAAACCTCCACGTGTCTCCGGGTCCGTCGCCGCTGGGCTAGGACTTGCCCGAGAAGAGCCGGACACGTCATTCTTGGCATACTTATATTCTAAGTAATAATAATAGGATAGCTTAAATTTTGGTATGCCGGGCATATCGTGTTTAGCTAATGATAATATTATATTAATTTAATAATTATTATTTAGCAGGCCGAGCACATCGTATCAAGCTTGGTAGTAATTTCTGTTATTCTAATTAGATAATTCAATTTCTGGTATGCCTCGTCCATCGTCTTTAATCTAGCTAGAATAATATTAATTATATAAGGCCGTAGGCCTAATGGGCACGTCATTTAAGCATACTCATAATAAAGGTAATAAATTATTACTAACTAAAGTTTGGGTATGCCGGGTCCATCGGTTTAAGTTAGCTAGAATTCTTTTATAATATAAAGGCCATAGGCCTGACAGCAAAGCGATTAATGCATGGCTCATCATCTTTAGCTTTATCATTATTCTGTTATATTAATTGTAATACTAAGTATGGTACGCGGGGTCCATCGTATTTAAGCTAGTGATTATTTAATTATCTAATATAAGGCCCGAGGCCTAACAACAATATAATTCATACTGGACACATCATATGAACCCTTATGATATTTAATCTAATATTAATTTGATAACTATTTTCTAGTATGCTGAACATATCATATTTAGTATAATGATATCTAATTAAGATATATCATAATATATCATGTACACCAGGCTCTACATATTTGGCTAAACACTGATTTAATATAATATAGGGCCTCCGGCCCAATAACAACACAACTAATGCCGGGCCCATCGTGTTTAAGCTAACTAAAATTTATTTTAATAATCTAAGGCCTCCGGCCTAATAGCAAACTCAACTTTAGCCCCGCCCATCATGTTTAGCTTTCTAATATTTAATTTATTTAATAAGCTCATCGCAGTTAAACTGTTCTCGATACTTTAGCTGAAGCTTCTCATTGGATTTCGTCCCTCATCCAATTTATAACCTTCACTCGTATCTCCGAATCCGTCGCCGATAGGCTAGGACTCTCCAACCACACACAAATTTGACATTACTCATCGTATTTAACTATTCAGTCTTAATGTTAACTATCTTAAAGACCGAAGGTCGCAACAGATCTATTCATCTGATGAATTTAGATTAGGCTGATTGGTATTAATAATAATTTCATTTGGATAGCAACGAATAGTTGTACCTAGCAGGTTGATTTGGGCCCTACGATTATTAAGCTCTATGAATGGAGTAAGGCTCAAACTAGCTTGCTTCCAGCGAACAAAAATTAATATAATGAAATTGGAAATCCGGGCCCGGTAATGAGTTTTTGGTTCTTCGCACCCCCCGCTCACTATGACGGGTTATTATACATTTGGGGTGAGCATCCTTAAACCCGAGGGGGATCCCAAAGGTCATGATTGCCGTAGGTGAACCGGGAGGTCCTCCACTTGGAGGGGTCGGGTACTCGACTTTTCGAATCGGCTTGATAATTTATTCTTGGGATCTTATCACTGATTACTTAAGTATATAAGGAATTATTCGAGAGGGGCTTATTCTACCTGGAATGGGCAAGGTATTTACCGGATGGAGGGGCCTCTACCCTTCAAGGGTTTATACTCCTCTCATCAGGGTGGATCCAAAGGAGGGCCTTCGGGTTGGGCTCAGAATCACTTGGGTGGGTGGCCTAAGGCCTTCAGGTCTTCACCAGAGGAAGGCTTCCAACTTGAGGGGTTGGATATCCCTCACCTCAGGGAATAATAAATTCTTCGTGGGCAACCCATTACCCTTTAGTGGTAAACCATCCACCCGGGAGGAGGCCTCTACCCTTTGGGGGTTTGATATCCTTCAGCTCAACTAGATCCTGAATACCATGCGCGAAGCTCATTCTTTTATGGGTAGTGACTTGGAGGCATGGGATACCCGATATATCTCACCCACTAGATGGCCCTCAGGCCTTCATGTACTATCCAAGAGGCTTCCGGTAGAGCTCTCACTCTTTGAGGGGGATCCAAAGGTCATTAATACTGTAGGCGTTTCAAGGGTACCTTTGGGATCTCCAAAAAAACAAAGTCAATTGATAATATTCTAGCCTAGGTAGATGATCCGGGTGATGAAATGGTTACTACTCAAATCTAGGGGTCCACCTTTCTCGGTGGGGGGGTGTGTAGGAGATCTAATAGGAAATAACGCACCAGCTTCCGATAGCACGACTTTGTTATGACTTAAACCTAATCAAGAAAACGAATAAATCGAGATCTCTATCATGTTTTGACAGGCGATTTGTACAATCTCAAGATAAAATTCATCAATCGATAGTAAAGATTGATTACTAGCAATTCCTCCTTCAAATTAACAAATTACAGTTAATTATCAGAACAAGATAAGGATAATATTAAATTAAACTTATCAATGTAATAAATGTATAGCCCTAGATATAGATCATGAGTACTTAAAGTAAGTAATCCAGAAGAAAGGATTATATTAGTCAATTAAATTATTGCTAAAGAAACTTACAATAGCCATGCAATACTAAGAATCAAGGTAAGATGTATAGAGTATTATCTAATTAAACCACATATTCCACTGCTGTTGTTAAGACCCGTCAAATCAATTCCATTTCAATGTTGCCAAAATACTAAGGAGGTATAAAGTTATTCACTTTCAATTGAGGGTATAGATTAATCAGGTATCTAATCTGGTTTATTGACTATACTTTAGTAATCTAATGTCAATCTATTAATAATTTAATGTTATCACATGTTTTTCCAATTGATTTTATAAAATTCCATCTTTAAATCAATTATTCATTAAATTTCTTAAAGATTCTAGTTGTATAAGAAACCATCTATTTACTTTTAAACCTATTTATTATCAATTACACTATTCTATCTGTTTTACCGCGGCTGCTGGCACAGAAATTCTCCAGAATAAACTATCTTTGAAATCTTGAGGATTCCTTTCTAGTAATTATCTAAATCATTCTAATAGATAAAAATCATTAACTGAGTCAAATAGAAATTCATTGCTCAATATTTTTCACTGCTGCCTATGGGGATTGTTTTTTAGCAATCCTGTGACTTTCGTTAAGGATTATGGGCATGATAGCTTTCTATTTCTATCATTTACCTAAACCTATGGATCTCATATCTTTCTCTTTATTTAATTAAAAGGTAATAAGATCCTTTTCTCACCCTCTTATATTAGATATATAAATATCTTTTTATTAACATGTGTTACTTAATGATTTGTGTCCTTTGTTAGCTATGATCATACATATTTATTTTCTTTTGTTATTTACTACTGAATACACTATGATAATTCTTTATCAAGAAGGCCAGAAGGAATTTAGTGAGCTTCCCGACTGAATCAAGTCTTAACTTAAATATCACCTTCCATCTAAAAACTCATGATAATCATAATACTTAATTCATATTAAGATTTTAGCCATAAGCCTCTAAAAATGGAAAGTGAACCAAGGTGAGACGGAGGGGAGAGGTTCAGTCCAGACCTAAGGTCCAGTCAGATACTTCCCCAACCTTGCCATAGGCGAAATGGGCCTAAGCCAATTCTTCAATTCACGATTTACATTATATGTTTTTACTCGGTACTTTTTTTATTTTCATTCATTATCTAATTGTGACAATCCAAAGGTGTGAGGGGCCGGGCATCTAGCCCTTCAATCCAATAGGTCTAAACTTAGGATATAGACTTTCTATATAGAATTGAGAATTGAGAATTTCTATTGAGTATTTAAATCTTGGGGGGGGGTCTGATTAAACTAGAATAAAGATAATACAATTCATTAATATATTCCCGTAGGTCAATAGTGTAATAATATAAAATTAGGAGAGGTGTAATAGAATAAAAGTAATAGACCAAATAATAGCCGGGCATAGACTTAATGACCTGTGGGATCCATAAAAAGATGAGGGATACAAAACCCTAAAGGTAGAAGCCTCCCTCTGGTGGATGGCTAACCACCCCAGGGGTTATGGGCCTCTGCCAAAGAACCTACGGCATGAATGAGGGCCTGAGGGCCATCTACCTCCGGTATAGCTAGAGCCGGGTAAGGTGTATGACCCTCCCTCCAAGAAATAGAATTAAACCTGAAGAGGTATATGAAGAACCTACGGCATGAATAATCCTACTGGAAGAAATTCATTCGCCTGCAGTGGCGTGGCAATAGGCGGAGCTTGGTACTGAAATGAAAAGAATTCATACTCCACCCTGAATACCCCTATGCGGATAAAGGAAGTAAACTCCTCCTAAAGAAGAGATTAATAAATAATATTCGTGATCAATTAGCTAAGTAGATCCTAGAATTAGAATTCATTACGAGAAAGATACCCAAGTCGTGACGCCCCCCATTGGGGTGGTCTTCCCAAGATCCTTAAGTTGAAGTATAAATAGTATCACTTCCCCGTCGCAGTCGGGTGAGCACACGGACTTTATGGCAATACGGTAAGCCAGACTTAAAGTTTATCGAAGAATCAGGGTGGTGATCATCCCAAATCAGGCGATTACCCGTAAATCCATCATCAGGAGATCGATGGTTTATTTGAGACCTACCAATCAATATTCATTCGCCTGCAGTGGCGTAGCAATGGTTGGCATTTCCAATCGCTCGGTACGAGGGGGTGACCACCAGACCTTCGGGTTACGTTATCGAAGCACCTACGGCATGAGCTTCGCGGGATGAAGGCCTTCGGGCCATCCCGTAGAACAAGATAATCAAATATCAGGTAATGGGTAACCAAACCCATCAAGATGGAGGGACCTCCCTGGTGGTTCATTAATCTCCTTGAGCTTGGGGTGCCGATTCCGAACGGTCCATTATCTTAATTCAATTTAGGAATACCCATCCAAATCGCCTATGGCAATGAGCTACGCGGCCTGGTGGCCTGATGATCATCCACCAAGGAGTTAAGGTGACACTTATGAAGAAATCCTTATCCTCTAAGAGGTAGATAAGCCGAGACCCTCCAGGTAGATGCCCCACCTCCCTGCGGGATCCACGAAAGTATTGGGGGGACCGATTCCGAACGGTTAATTATCTAAATTGAATTTAGGGAGGCCAAGACGCTCAAGGTAGATGCCCCTCCGAATCGCCTACGGCTCACCACCCTCCTGCGGGATCTAGTACCTAAAGGTAAATGCTCATCCTGAAGAAACCATAGTTAAGTAAATAGATCCAATACCTAGTAATGGGCAACCAAACCCCTCAAGGTAAATGCCGATACCCTGTAATTAATTGTCCACCCCGGGTGGCGGGAGGCGGCCTCCCTCCAGTGAATACCTGAAGGCCTTAGGCCACCCACTCAAGAGATTGTGAGCCCTTCCCGAATCGCCTACTAATTCTTGACCTGCGGGATCCACCCAGGTATAGGGAGTATACACCCCTCAAGGTTGAGGTCTCCCCACCGGTAAATACCTGAAGGCCTTAGGCCACCCATTAAAGAGGTATTGAGCCCCTCTCGAATCACCTATGGCATGGATGGAGGCCTGAGGGCCATCTAGTAGATACAAGGATTCATATCCCTTATGAGTTTAGGTAGCCGATTCCAAAAACCGAGTACCCAATCCCTCAAGGTGGAGGTCCTCCCTGAATCGCCTACGGCATGTGCTGGAGTGCCCGAAGGCCCACCCCTCGGGGCTACACCCTTTCATTTCAAGCTAGCAAGCAAATTATTATACATTCAGTTACTTCTTAGGGGATGCTTATTATAAGTCAGGAGATCCATTGACCCACGGGTATCACCCCATCGTTGAAGGGTGTATGTTGTGTATAAACACTTACCCCATGATCTTCGTCCTGGCCCACCACCATCTGATTTGGTCTGGTCTAATCATCACCGAAGGTTTCACAACCATTCTTAGAGGTCATAATTTCCATTTTATCCCACAGGTACTGATCCTTTCTAAAGGCTAAAGGATTAGCCCTTAAGTATATCTATCTTTGGGGGGGGATCCACCCTCCAAGAGATAAATTTAATTATTAGTTGTATCGAATAGAGCATTCCGTTTATCATGACATTCTGGATTCAATTTAGAATCTCGAAAGAAGTCGATGCCCAAAGGTCATAGCCTATTTTGTCCCCCTGAATCAAATACCGGAAGTCGCCCCTCGAAACCTTTAGGTTTTCCTCAAAGGTCAGTCAGAATCTCTTCACTCCCTGTCGTGCTCATTCACCTGCTCGGGCTAGTAAGTCCCTAGCTCTTAGTTAATAATAAATCCTACCTCTAAATAGTCGGTGTAGAATAGCTTATGGGTGGTAGCGACCCGCCTCCCTGCGGGTTATATTAAGTGATTATATATTGCTATTCAGTTAACCAAGTAAGAGTTAATATTAAATTCCGAGGTAAAGAGATATCAGTATATAATAAAAGATTAAGTGAAGGAGAGGCGATCTACGGATTGGCCTTCAGCAAAGAAAATAAACCTAAACTTGTGGTGTCGCGGTAGCGAGCTCAACCCTAGCGATTTATTTCCGATGATCAGTTGCGCAATTACCAATGAATTTACTGGTAGGTACCCCAACCAAAAGTGTACCCACCATTGATTTTAGTCTGAGTCGAAGACCCAAAGGTCTCTAATCTTGCAATCTCTTTAATTTTGGTTTGGGTGGGACCCCGAACCTTTTTCAAGGAGGTAATAATTATACCTGAAGGGCTATTACTAAAAGGGTATCAATAAGACCGAATACGACAAGTGTATAGTAGGTGATCCTATGTATCCCAAAGGTCATTTTATAAATCCCTACACCTCCAATTAGTAAGGAGATGAATTAGATTGAATTAAATAGAAGAGATAGATTAGGATATACGGGTATTGCTTAAGCCGAAATTTAGGAAGTGAAACCCTGAATCAGGTTCCGAAAGGTTCTAAATTGAAGGTATACATTGAGGGAGATATGGAGAGCTGCGCTCTCCAGATAGTACGATATGTTACCTGATTATTTAGGTTCTTGAGGGAATTCATAACAATTGTTTAGTCTATCATGGCTTCACCCTGACCTTCGGACACCAAGGGCAATGAAATGGTTAACTAAGATAATATGAAATGGCATCCATACCACAACTCAAGACCTCTGGGATAGGTGCGCGAGTTTCAAACCGCCCCCACTCACTGGTAAAGACCGTGTCGACTTGGATTCTAGGGGGTAACCCCAATTAACCGGATCCTTGGCGTAATATCAAAGGGACATCTGGCCCATAGACCTGAAGGTTAAGAGGATATTTTCAATCGTCAGAGACATAAAGTTAAAATCAATCCCAAATTAAGTGGTGGGTACCCATTACCATAATAGGATGAGTGTCCCTACATAGATTAGGTCGTGTTGAGTCTCCCGTAGGTCTATCGCGGAGCCCACACAATCCCCGAACCCAAGCCATGTAACTCATCCCGTGAGAGTGTCCACACTGGACCTACTGAATTAGGATTAGGCGAAATGGCCATCAGGCCCTCAGAACAGTGAATGGGGGTCTTCTGTGAAGCGTATCCGGAAGTGGTGTGAGGGGATCATGAGCCCCAGCTATCGTAGGGTTGAGTGTGCGAGTAGGAATACTCTAACTATATAAAGCCCGTGGGATTGGTGGCCTCTATCCATTGTACTGGATGGACCTGCTTTAGCTAAAGAATACATAGTCTCCAACAATAAATTGGTCATATCATTAAATGGGGCTCCGCCCCCCCTAATTTGACCAGGTGTGCGAGTAGAATTATCTGTCTCAGACTCAAACCCGTGGGATTGGTGGACCCAATGGAAGGTGCTGGGCGATCGAAATCCATGAGGTGGATCACTCTATACGTTGTTTCCAACGATTCAATTCCAAATAGGTATACGATTATGCCGTAGGCGAATCCCAGAGGTCACTTCTAATTTGCCCTGCAGAGTGAATAGTCTACCAGAAAAGGACTGCGGAATTTAGAAGATGAGGCAGACACCCCCCATCCCGAAGGTGTGAAGATCAGGATCCCAAAGGGGGGTGGTGAGCCACATTTGTCTTTTGGCTAACAGTGTTAAACCAATATCAGCTCCCCATTTCTTAGAGTCATTTTATAAATTCAGTAGAGAACCACCCATTAATTTTAACTTTAGCTATTCTTCGCCTTGGATCTTATCAGTCGATTAGATTTTTGATAAAGCAATTGCTCGCCACTTCTTATTTCATCTTCTGGACATCTTGATGGAATACCGTGTATTAGAAATTAAGAAAGGTTTAGAATCTGAGAGAATAAACGATTACCCCTTTCGTAGAACAGCTAGTGTTGACTAAACCCCAAAGGAGGGTGGTGAGCGATTGACTTTCTCGATTGAGGAGTAAGGATAATCGACAATAATGAGATTTTACTTTAATTCACCACCAATTAATTATATGATCTCCGTGGTTGGCGTTCCGATTTAATAACTTTCTGTTTATCTTATTATAGAAGAATATGGGGCTCCGCCCACTCTGGTAGGGTCGAAGACCTAATTTCTACGAGAGTCATACCCATTGATTGACCTTAGAGGTGGTACAATCTCTTCATTAATTTTATGATTTGCGGGATCTACATTTCATTCACCTGATTTAGTTTACAGATTACTGAAATGGTGTAGACTAGATCCTTGAAATTAGATAATCAGATGTCCATTCACAATCTCGATCTGCGGATGTCCTTCACAATATCTATTTTTAGATCTTTAGATTTAAATTAATAAGATTTACCCTCTCTCGAAATAGTTTAAGGTTATGTCTGACCTCAGGGGTGGTTGAATTCTACAAATCTTTCACTATCAATCCATTGAAATCGCACCCGTAGGCCGCCAATTGAGTAGAGGGCTTTGCCCCAGTTTCCAATCATGAAAACCAGAGATCCTGTTCGTGGATCACCTCCTTCCATCCAATTAAACCTGTTTGGGATAGTCTATCTCTTTTGGCAAGTCCTAGCGTAGCGGTCTTCCCCCCGGACGAGATGCCCACGGCGATACTTTAGCTGCGATATCCGTAGGTCCACCCATCCCGTATGTCAATATGATGGGTCCCACCCTCCAACTTATCTAGTATACATTCGAATAGGTAGACGGAGTCTGGTATCCGGGAATTTACCACTAGAATTGTCACTTTGGGAGAAATGACTCCCACATTGGTGGGGGGCGACGACCCCCCCCTCACTGGTCATGGATTCGACATTCGAGAGATATTTGGGTCTAGTGGTGGGGTACCTGGTCTTCCATTAGGTTTCTCTTTATTTGTGGGTATTCTCTCTATACCTGATTTAGATAAAGTAGTAATAATCTCTATATGATATGAGGACCGCCTACTAAATATTAATTGGATTGGGGGTGTGACACACATTTAATTTTAAGTATTCATAATAGACAGGCATGATCCTTTTAGGAGTACACCGTGGAATCTCCTGGGGGACTTGATGGCTAATTTCTAATTGGTTATGATTATTATCCTATTTAATCTCTTCATAAGGTACTCGTAAGAGTCTCCACTGTAGACAATTATATCTAATTAATTAATATGAAAATAAATGACCTTTAGGACTGGTCGGAACTCAATCCGAAGGCCTGAGGGCCCTCCCATCTGAAATGATAAAGAGATCCCGATCCGAAGGAGGGTGGGAGCCACCATGATTCCATGAAATAGATAATGAATGATTATTATAAGTAAAAAGTACCGAGTAAGGGCTAGTAAGAAGAAATTGGTCCCACACCAACTTTGGGCCTGGTGGGCCGATTGTACCTAGATAAATTTGAATAACTCAAGACTTTCTTAGATAATTCTTTGCTTTACCTTGAGGGACACTTAGCTTACTACTGTAATAAGACCCACCCGGGGTTTACCTACCGGACTATCTCCCACGAATTTCTTTTGGATCTGCCTGACTAATTTCCTTTTGTATTTCGACTTAGACCTACCAGCACACGTATCTTTACTCTGCCACCGTGTAGGTATTTGGTCCACCGATTACATCTAAACGAGCCCGAAGGTCAACCATTGAAATCTATATATAAGGAAGATAAATAATTTTATTTATTAGAATTGGGTTCCGGACCCCCAATAGGATCTCGAGGGTATTCTCAACGGAATTGACCGTGACTGTAATTCAGAAGATTACTTTAAAGATATCCAACGAGTGCTCACCACGAGATTCGCCTACAGCAATTCCAATCCTGTAGATCAGGGTGTAGTGTTTACACTTAATATGGGCGAGGGCCCCAGTCCAGCGCTCAACTCATTCGCTACCTATTCATTCGTGAGGGGCCCACCACCAATTTTATTTAGTCGACCCCTTTTGGCTTTATCTTTGAAGTATCTGTATGGGGTCCCCCTGACCTGCGGGATCTACTAGAGTCCCCCCGGAGGTTCTGTCCCTCCTGGTGAGGTCCGCCACCCTTTAACTTTGGACTCCCGTCTTAGGGGAATTCCACCATCACCCCCCTCACACCTCCTCATCTATGAATCGAGTTTTGGTTTGAAGTTACTGCATGAATATTTAGCCCGACTCTACCAAGGTGGGGTTTACCCTTCATCTTGGGTTGGGCAACGGAGGGTTTGGAGTTCTACTTCCAATTCGGAGTGGCTTCTCGTGGATCTCCCCACCTTCGATTGGGTGTCACCCTCCAACTCGAGTCTTTGTCTGGTAATTATATTTTATCTACAAGATTGTAATAGAGGATTGAAAATCATAAGAGGGCCTGAGGGCCAACGAATTCGTTGTGGTCTTTTGGGCTAATTCATCGTCCCATATTCTGGGGAGTCCGGCCCGAGTTCCCGTTTGGCACGGATACCTCCACTTTAGGCTGGCTTCACCGGTGGCTCCTCTTTATACTTATAACATATAATTAGGAATATCGCGATGAATCCGTAGTGGTCCCCGTGGGTGACCTTCAGGCTTTTCCACTTCAATTGGATCCGGTAAACAGGTGGTTGACCTTCGGGATTTGGTCCCAACAACAATCACCCGAAGGCAATTTGGAGTAGGGACGATTCGCCAGTTCACAATTCTTTGCAATAGTTATACCCTTGGGTAGGACGTTCGCCTTTTCGGTTTGATCTGGCTGGTATCTCTTTAGGTGTCCATTTTAATTCACCTATTCACCAAATCTTTGGGTGGACTTAGGGCCATCCGGGGGGACCCCAGTGGACAAGATCCGGAATTAAAGCTCCCTCCTCGGCTCCGAGACCCTTAATATCAAATGCCTCCTAGATAAAACCCGAGCCTCTGAGGTCCAACCCGGGTGGAAGAGGTCTGTTGTCAACTCCAAATCGATTAATGGGTACCCCGGATCAGTAAAATGAGAATAACGATTAGTTAGTACAGGTAGTTGATAGCTCATACTGCAAATTAAACTATTTCTCAATAATTTATAAATTCATACAATCTACTAATTAAAAATAAGTTATTCCTATCAAGGATCAGTTCACCAATAATATATCCGAGTACATTAAAATTATTAGCAAGAGATAATTAATTAAGCGTAGCAAGAGGGATACATTTCTATTATTGATAATTCAATTATCGATAGATCTTACAATGTAATAGACCAGTATGTTATCTATTTTTCTAATTCACGTAGGTCAATAATCTATATCAGTATTATATTAAATGTATACCTAATCAAATATTAATAGTAAGTGAAGGGTAAGAGATAATAATAAAAAAGGATTTACCATAAATGGATTGGGCTGAGAGGCCTATCCCGAAGATCCTGATTTGCCTTTTCAATGAATAGCTTACTTTAGAATTATATTTCTAGACTATACCTTTATTACAGTTATAATATTTATATGATTATATCCTAATATCTTATAGAATAGTTATCTTAATTATATATACTAGAATTTAATAAATCATTATACACTAATCTTATCTTATTTATATATCTATTAGAAGTCTATCATATAAAGATCATATTCTATTATTATATCCCTATAAGAAATTGATACTTGGTTAAGAATCTATGATTAATTTAATATTAGATATACACCTTTATTAATTTAATTATACTAGATATAAACTTAATTATTATAGTAGAGATAAAATTTAAATAATCTTATATAAATAGACAGGTAATATAATAACTTTTAAAAGTAGATATGTGGTGAAGGTCAATCCATTATATGATTATATTCTAAATCATCTTTACTAATAAATAAGTATACACTAATTAGATTTCTATAATAAATAATATGATATATTAATATACTAATAAACTATTCATTTGATATTCTAATGATTCAATTCTATACTAAATAGAAATTTATATTTAATTAATACAGAATACTATACACCTTATTAGAAGATCATATAATAATATAAATACTTAATTGATTACTTAAGTAAAGTAAATACATAGATTAAGAAGAGATCTTTGGATTCATATTTATATTTATTAAATTATTATCACTTGTCTGATAGTCTAAGTATTAATAATTTCTTATCTTAATGATTCATGTAACCATATGATTTATTAATATTGATTTATCATATGATGAGATATAACCTAAATAGGAGGTTGATCCCTAAGGTCATTTACTTGTGATACCTAGGTAATTTATTGAGGGACTATATAACCTACTACGATCTTCTCATTTCTTTAATAACTAACTTCTTATTCTTTACTAATATATGATATTATACTATTCACCTTATACTATAATCATATTCTAATTTAATATAAATATTCTAATATGTAATAGCTAATGATAAATATTTATTGATTATCATAATCCTCTATAGATATATCATTATATAATATTTTCTATCCTATAATCTAATGATCTATTAGAATCCAAAGATATCTTTGGTTTAAATACTTGTACTAATAATATATTTGTAAGATGTGATAGGTGAATAGATGATATAATTAATAGAATTCTATGAAGAGTCAGATCATTTATATCTGAAGATCAATTGGGTGGTGATCCATCATCTAATTGGTGATATATAAAGTAATTATAGTATATAAATTATATAATGGTCTATCGTAGATTAATCTAAGTATATTTGTCATACATCTAACCAATCATTCATGTATATTATAATTAATAGAGAATATGATAGTTTAGAAATAGGTGGGACCAAACCCTTGGGGTATTGCATCCTATCAACTATTCCCCGTAGATTATATAAGTTAAATCTTGAGGTGAAGAGAAATAAAAATATAAAAATATAAAAATATAAAAATATAAAAATATAAAAATATTATTAAGAATAAAGGATAAAGTAAAAATAGAAAGACATCCATTTAGAAAGTAGTGTCATTATAAAATTCCATCCTCTTTTGGTCTTCTTCTCATTCCACGTCTACTTCCGATCTGATTACACGAATATTCTTAACTAAAGAGTGAATTCTATTCTCCTATAACTATTTTCATATTCTAATTTATCCTTACCTATGATAATTCTAAGGGGATTTGGTAGGTCCCTTCACTTAGACTTCTATTTAGATTAATTATGATTACTATAGCTATTACTATTATTTAATTTATAATTATTACTTCTAGAAGGCTATCTATATAATATTAGAATTACTAGATTAAGAATGATAACTATTACAATTATTATAACTATTACTATAATTATAACTATTACTCTTCTTAATTATAATAC
>NW_006281133.1:14166-15616 GCF_000203795.2 Batrachochytrium dendrobatidis JAM81 | reverse complement strand
ACGCTCGAATCTAATACGTGTAAAGTAGTCTATCACACTAGTAGGAGGTGGATTGGGGTTGGCATTGGTATTATTATTTTCACCAGAGTCGACATCGGCCTGGATATGGTCGGTGTCCATTAACAAAGGAGTATAAGTAGTAGGAATATTTGCAAAAATAGTTGGCAAGTTATTTGATGTGGAGAGCGCTAAAGCGAATTGAGTGGAAAAAGCTGATTGGTTATTTTTACGACTGTATTCACGTAAAACTGAACACCAAACGGAGGTGACAAAATACATAATAAGCAGCCATCTCAGGTTTGATTGGTCAGCATTGTGCTATTTGAACCCTTTTTTGATACTTATTGTTCTTTCTCATCCATCTCGTTTGGGTATAAAATAACTGAATGGGTATTCACATCACAGTTTCAGTAATTCCACTTTCATAGACTAAACACTATAGCATCGAATGATCGACATGGAAACAACGATTGCATTTCTGTATCAGTCTTTGTTTTCTTGAACTAGAGCACTGGCGTATCGGTGACTTTAAAATACAACAAACATGAGTTTGACAATATTAGAACAATCGCACTCAATATCTGGATTGTGATGGATGAATCTGTGATCGTACAATGTATGGCTATGCCAAAATTTGGAAAAATGGTTCGATTGCATTATATGATGAATGCTGTGTTTATTGAATTGAAAATGTTCATTAAATTCAATCTTTAATAGCAAACTACAACCAATACTCGACTATTATTCACTACTACGCAAAATTAAAATCACTGCACGAGTTCTATTCTACGTGAATACAACTGATAGTTTAACAGTGTAATTGAACAAGGTTTACATTCGTTGATTTCATTCATTTTTGACTTGTCGCAGACTGCATCAATGCATGTATTATTGCAACACTGTCAAGTATCTGTCAACTACACGAGTCTATGGTTTCCGTTATTGTATACGATCAACTGTTCATGTGGTTAATACTGAATCCTGTGTTCAAAAGTTAACTGGTTCCAATCTGATATGGACTGTCAATTGATTATGCCAAGACTTTCACTGATAGATTTGCAAATACATGCATCATAATCAAGGTCTTGTTTGTCATGATGGATGTCTACAGCAAGATTCGTGTGTGTTTGTTGTCATTGTTGACTGGATATGTTGCAAGTGGATCTATCAGGTATAATGACAGCTTGACCACTCATGTCAATGTTTATATTACAGACATGGTTATTGGTGCTGATTGCTGATTGTTCAAAATACTGCATCTGAAGTTGTGGATACCATGTTCAAATCATGACATTGTTGGATATCCATCAGCTTTTGGTGAAAATGCAACACATTACCAGTTTCGGTAATATACAAACACTTGGACTTGTGTCGAATGAATCAACTGGTCATTGTATATTTGAATACGTATGACATATTTTGATACTATCTTGTGTCTTGATGTTTGATG
>NW_006281133.1:0-13189 GCF_000203795.2 Batrachochytrium dendrobatidis JAM81 | reverse complement strand
TTGAATGGATGCCATTCCGCACTCGTAATGTCTTGTATGACATCTTGTAGATCGTGACTTGAATCTATACACACCATCGCTGCTAAACACAAACTATACATGCGCACATGACAAACTATACGACTTTTACAATATATGACCATTGCTCCCAGTCGATTATATTGTGCCATATGGGTAAAGTATGCGCGAAAAACCTGCGGACAACCACTGTCGAGTGATGACAATGCAGTTTTGTCAAATATGCAAACCAACATAGCAGTTACACGGCGCAACGGTCCAGCTTGTTGCAAATAGGTACGCAGTTGAGCGTGCTGTTTCGTTTGCAGACGCAAGCCGTTTGATTGTCAGTGATGTAATCGACCTGATGAACGCGTTTGTGTTCTCACGATGTTATGTAGATTTATACTTGCCATGGATGTTGCGACTACCAAAGACGCTGAAAATGCTTGTCCAACTGCTGTCGATCAAGCATAGCATATTGGCACGTCCATTATTAACCATATTGCACAACCAATCGATTGTAAAGTATTGACATACAATGTGTTGATTTGGCTGGGTCAACAAACATGACTACAGTGACACGAACCATTTGCATATGATCGAGCAACTTGTTATTGACATATGTAACATGCTGCATGGCATGTATTGTAACGGATTATTTTTTGATGTGTTTGACGTTTTTTGCAAAACAGCAGGTGTGTTTTTTGGTAATGTTTTGAGCAAACAACCCGATACTCGGTCTGTTGCACACTCATTGCGTGGACACACAGTTACAGGGTCGGTTTAGTATCCGTTCAAAAATGGAACCGGCTGATTAAACAGCTGCATTCAGTCGTGTAGATATGCTGGTTTTGAGCAATTCTGTTGTATGCCAAACATGACTATATATCTGCCACGCTTTTTACCAAGATTGTCAATGATAAATGCATGCCAGTTGATGTCGAGTTGCTTGTCTGAAAAATCAAATACGATACGAGTGATGTGTGAGCTTGATGCGTTATACTATGCATGAGTTTGAATTGTATGTAAAGTCTTGCATATCTCATTTTGATGACAACACGAACTTGCACACAATGTAAACCTTACATTGAATATCCTACCACAAACTGTAAAACGACACTGAGTTTGGTGATGGAAATAGCAAAAGCAATCAAACTCGATCACATAAAAGTGGTTGAATGAACACTTCAAATACACGTGATGACACTGATGACTGTTGACGATTTTTTGATTTATTTTCACTGTTCACTTGTTTGACTGGATTCTTACTCGGTTCTCATTCGGTTCTTACTCGGTTCTCATCACTTTTGTCGATAACTGTGAGTGATTCAATCTTGTCGAGTAATTTGACACGAGTGATTTCAAGATACTGACTGTTTATTATACTCATTCTTAGTGTTTCATTGTGCGTGGATAGTCGTAAATTCTTGGTCAAACATGAGCGAGTCCATTGTTGGTTTCGTAGAAGCCGGCTCTGAGCTGGGCATCCTCTCTGAAGATGGGAAAAACTGCTTCAATATCTATTGTCCAAGTTGCAAGAGTTTTATTTTACGTAAACTGCAAGGGTCTAAACTCTTTCCTACATCTATTCATCCAACTCTTGGTCAAGATCTAACGGTACCACTCACCAGTTCATCATAACTGTGTCAGGTTCATGCTTAACTCTTGTTTTTACTATAGAATATTCGTATGCCTAGCATTCATAAATCAGATAATTGCTCAGCCACTGCTTCACCTTTCTTTTGGCTAGTATCAGACATGATGCAGTTTGAAAATATTGGGTTTTCTCGACCTATTCATGATACTACTACAAACACTAAAGTATATACTATCGATCGATATCTCTCTTGTGCAGACTGCGATCTAGGTCCATTGGGATGCTCGGTTCTACTTGCTGATAAACCTGATACATCTACTTGTCCCAGCATCGTTGAATCCAACCCACTTTCCGATCAACCCATCGAAACAATCACCACTGCTGCTCCTACCAAACTGCTCATGATTGCTGCCGATAGAGTGAGATACAAATTGATTGATTAAACCATTCGTTTAAATTTATTATGCATTGTAAAATAGAACAGGGTTATCTCGAGTTTTTAGTTTATAAATATTTTATTTTGCAGTCATATTCATGTAAAATAAAGTACTAAATAAGAGTCAGAATAAACAATCAGTCTCATGTTGAATTGGTGCCAATTTAATTTAATGGACAACATTATATCTTGAAATCATTGTTTAAAACTAGTTGTTGGTTTAATGTTCAAACATGTTTTTTACGTATGGATTTATACTTTTATATGATAACGTGCAGATTGCAACTACACTATACAGTTCCATACCATTCATTCCTAAACCCTGCAGAAAATGACTCGAGTATAATAAAGGCACCTTACACGAATATGGCTGTAAATTCAGACTGACACCTGATAAATCCAATCACTTTTAGTTTATTTAAAAGTCTTCCCACTCATCTGCTGATGGTTTGGAGGTAATGGCTGCAGCAGAAGGCTTTTCATGTGCTTGGGGTGCATCCACTGTGGATCCAATTTTATATGGAGTGTTTGCAGAGTCAATGGCCGCTGGCTGAGTTGGCGGTTGATCTGTGTAGGGTGTAGATACATGTTCAGACTGAGGATCACGATGAGTGTCCTCCCAGTTGTCCCATCCATGCTGAGTTGATGCTGGATCTTTTGAATCCCGAGATCCACCAACTGTTTCGTATCCACTAGTTTGGTTCACCAAATTAGTGGCCATGCTATATCCAGTGTTGCCCACTTCCGTTACCTATATTCCATAAAAGTGCAAGCCATGCAAGCGTTTAGTTGAAATATCCATTATTTGAACAAAAAGCATCTAATAGGGTTTACTTTTTGAGAAATAACAGACACATAAGATTGCACGTTTTTAGATAGCTCAGGATCACGAATGGCTGCTGCGGTAGGTTTAATAACCTGTAACGTAGTTTAACAAGACATTCAAAGTCAGATCTAGCTTAATCATTACAACTTCAAAGCTATTTTACATTGTCAGTTAAAGTTTGTCCAACACGCTCTGCACCACCAACAGCAAGTTTTGCTCCTTCAGCCGCATATGATGTAAATAAGCTCCAGCCCATGGACAATGTGCGCATTGGATCATCTAGTAGGTTCCCAGCATCACGGGTAGAATTTTGCTGAGGTTGGTTGACAACTGACACAATGCATGTATAGTCAGTCTACACATTTAATGCTGTGCTCCAATAAATACAACTTTTGGTATCTAACTCTGATATAAAACTTACAATCGGGGTTACCAAAACCACTGAATCGTCCTCCTTGACTAGGATTTACCCCTTCTGGACGATTCATGTTGTCCTGTCCTTTTTGCTACAACGACCCATATTCAGATTAGCTACAAAGGTAGGTTCCAGAATCAGATTAAAGAGAAGACAGCCACATAAAATGCAATCTTACAGCAAAATACTGCTCGTTACGAGCCTTGTCACTTGAAGGCGGGAGATGAGAAAGCTGAGAAACAGAAGCTGAAAGCACATCCGTGTTTTGTGATGCAGGAGTAGGTGCTGGTCCAATGGGCGGCATTTCCCATGGTTTTCCCTCAACAGCTGAAGTCAGTTTATCCTTGTAGAATCGCGCAAATTCACTATCGTATTTCTGTGGAATAGACATGCCTTCTTTATAATCTAGATGTGTTGAATCGTGTAATGAATAGGAATTTAGAAGGCTCCGATAGCATGTACAAGACAATCCAGTACTAAACTACATATGCTTACGAGGGTGGGATCTGAAAAAGTCCATGGCATTCTTGTTGCCTCCCATTTCCATTCGCTTAGCCTGGTCTTCCGACCATTTATCCATAGTGACCGATCGCACAAACGACAAATGCACACCCTAAATACACATTGTGAGTTTGGCTTGAATAAACTGTGGTCTGAACCAAGTCAGAGTCGATTGCGACTAGTATATTTGCAATACAATCATGCGGACAGTTCTCTAGTTGATCAAGCTGATACAAGGATGAATAAATAAAGACATACCAAACTACGATGAACTCCAGAGCACTCAAGACAAAAAAAAATGCCATAGGTAACAGATGCCCACTATAAAACCCAGCAGTTGCAAGAGTTAACATGCAAACCAACTGTGAAATATCTGGCGAATCAGTTCAACAAAACCGACTTAATACAATATCTACATGCCTGGGGATGATGAGCACCTATAGGATCCAAAATAAAACAGATATTTTCAATAGGTTGGTTATTATAAAATATGCTACATTCATACTCTCCAAAGTGGCGTGGTGTAGTGCAAGATATGCGACCTTTGGTAGAATATAATCTGATGGAATATTGCGAGTTTTATTTACCACAGTCAATGCAGCTTTTGTTGACCTCTAGTCGCTGCAGCTCCAACAACTTTGGTCTGCAGTCCATTTGCAGTTGAATGGGAGAGTTGATGACGACGATTTTCGGGATTCAACCACAACGAGGGAGTTGTGAGGGAATTGAGGGAGTGTGCTTTGTTCCTGTGGAATTGTTTGACATGGCAAGTTTTTATTGAAGCGACTCGATCAAACACAACTGCAGCATGCCAGCCCAGTCTGCCCAGTCTGTCGATCGACCACCTGAATCATGTGGTGTATGCACTGACTTTAAAGTGCTTCGTCGTAAAAAGATTCCCATGGCCACTCCTTTGGCTCAATCTACCGCTGGTATTGCTGTAGCTACCAGTGAAGCCTCTGCATCATTGCATACTATCACACAACAATCTACAGAAAATACACCGTATATGCCCTTTCCCTGTCCACCCGATTCATCTGAACTTGGATCGTCTACATGGACATTCTTACACACCATGGCTGCATATTATCCTGAAATCCCAACTCCAGAAGACAAGACAACGATGCGATCGTTCATTCATGGTTTAGCTCGCTTCTACCCATGCTGGTACTGTGCATCTCATCTACAAGAACATATCAAATCAAATCCACCTCAGGTTGATTCTAATAAGGATTTGAGTGTATGGTTTTGTAAAGTTCACAACGAAGTTAATGAGCGACAGGGAAAACCTGTTTTTGATTGTTCAACCACATTTGCTCGATGGAGAACTCAAAGTAAAGAGTGTGAGCAGAAATGATCCTTTAGTTGATATAGATTGATCAATATTTAAACACTAAATGAAATAAAAGTGCCCATTTTATAGGAATATCAATTGTTTCTTGGCAGTCGACAATTTCAATTGGTTGCAGTTGGATAAAATCGCATCTATACAACTTATTCAATATCAACATGGTTGTGTAGAATCATTTAATCTTAGACTGATTTGCTTTCATTTCCAATTGAATTCAATGTGCATTATGGGAATAAGAATTTACTGATCAAACTAAAAGGTTGATGTTGATGGCATATGCTTGTCAGTACGCTCCGAATGGCCGATAATTGACTTGTTTAAATCAAGTACTCTACAAATATGATTTGGTTCGCCAAGTTGAAGTTTTAATATGCTCCGAATCTATATCAATCAAATAGCTTAAACTCGTGCTTCTATAAAAACACCAACATTTAAAACACTGGCCATGATTTAAATTCAAACAACTCACCAGCTTGTAAATCATCAACAAAGTCTTGGTAAGAAAGGCATTTTTTTGTAGTATCACTTGGGGGCGATGGATAGGTGTCTACAGATTGTACTTCAGCTAATTGGCAGAGTAAATCAACACGCGAATCATTCCATTGAACATCCAGATCCGAAAGTGCTGGTGGATTCCGTGGGTGCTTCTCTGGATGAGGTAGCGGTTTACCTTGTCGGTATAAAAACTAATAGAAATAAAAAATATTATTATAAAAAATAAACCGTGCATTTAAAAACAACAAAGTAAAGTACTTTTGAGTTTGGTGAAAGCGATCGCTGAGCAGTATTCTCAAATTTATGAGACGTATTAACGGTGCTTGAAAGAGCTGGTGTGGAGAGAGGTGTTCTTGAGGTTGTACTTGCCAATGAGTTGGGATTCACTTTTGGTGCTGAGACGGCAGTTGGATGCAAAGAATGCTCATGGGGAATTTCAACCGGAACCGTAAATGCATCCCTAACACCCATTATTCCATTGTAAAGCACAGAAAGCATGGATGTGCTAGCTACATTAGTGTTGTCAAGATTAATTAATGGTGTTAACACAGGAACTGAAGGTAATAGTGGCAATGGCCGAAATGGTCGAGGCGATTGTGCACGAGAAGGGTGTGATTTTGGAACACCATTTTCTGGGCTGGTATGAATTGGGTCGATTTTGGTTGACCGAGGTGTTGCTTGCTGCACAGATACTGAAGGCGTGTGTGGTGGTGGAATCTGTTTTGTAGTCACTGGCGACATGGACTGAGCAATTTTCTGCTTTGATACTGAAACCATGGGTTGTATTTCAGAGTTACAATTAGATTGAGCGTGTAAATGCTCAGAATGTTTGGGTGGAAGTTTTGGCACGGTTTGGAGTGACTGCTGTAGTGTAGGCACAGTAGATTTTAAAGTTGTTGGAGCTAATTTTGGGATTTGAACTTGCAAAGTTGATTTTTGAATCTTATGTTTTGAGCTAGAAAAAAAACGATGTCCAAACATGGTTGATTCAGCGCGACCAGATAATTCGGCATTATCCTCATCATCTGACCAAGGAAGTACCCGAGTTTGGGGAGTACCTCCATTTGTTGCACGACCACGGAAAGCAGAGGGTGGTGGCGACAAGGATCTTACATGCGATGCATTCCCCAAAGACTTCCATGGTAGTATAGATTCAATCCTTGGAGAAGTTGGAGATGGAGATCTGGAAAGCATAGATGTAGGTGATTGTGAAGGGGACATGGAAAAGGCAGATCTATTGCGAGCAAAAGGACTAGTTGCTCGATTTTTTGACTGTATACGATGCAGGCTGGTGTGATTTTCTGATGCAGACATCTTGTGATAGATTGACACGGGAATATTTACACAAATTTCTTGTCTATCCAATCAAGTTGAAATATTAATAAAAATCAGTAACAAATATCAAATGATTCATGGCAACTATGCACTAAACTTACTTGAAAAATGAGCTTGTTTCAAGCGAAACAACAATAAAACACATTATATCTGCAATTGTAGTGTTTTTAATAGTACACACCGTGCTCTGAATATACAAACACAATCAGATGACGTTTGTGAGTAGTGAAATTAAACAAATATGTATCATATTGAAATAAAGTCGAATAATATTGTTTCGTCAACTAATATTCAATTGGATTACCGGAATATGCAAATGAACTCGACTTGATCTCTTCTCATTTGGATCAAACGAAAAAGCCTTGTCACGGAAGTGGACTTCTACGACTGTTTCTGAAATCTCTTTGGCCTCTTCATTTTCCAAAATATTTCCTGCGTGGAGATTAAAAACTAGCTTTCTTATCAATGACAGCTTGAATCCCTGAACCTATATTCAAAACAGCCATTAGTCAGTTTTCGGATTAATACAACTGTAAATCTATTTGAAAAAAATCAAAATATAATTATCCTACCTTGCGATTGCTATAGTTTTCAATGCCTACATCAACAAAGACATCGCTTCCTGCATGAATAAAAAGTGACTCGACTGCAGCCTCTAGTTTAATCTGTCCATCGTCATTGTTAAAAAACCCTTTAAGCTTTTGAGTGCTTTCTGCTGACATCAAACTTTTTCCATTCTGATCTTGCGTATTTTCAAGCTCTGATGAACTGACTTTTGCAATTACAATGGTATCTGTGGATTTGATGAGCGTATCTCTTTTCCCGCGTAGCTCATACTGGACAATACTAATCAAAAATAATGTTAATACAAGGATGAATTGAGGTCAAGACAGAGCTATTAAAAATTCAAGCAACTTGAATCTGCTTGTGCATATGAGCTTAAAAGTGCAGACCACTTTTACTTACGCAGTCAAGGTATATTTCAAACTTGCAATTGATTGAAAAGTATATGAGCCAGGCAAATTAGTGGGGAGATCAAATGCAAACGGAAATACGGTTTTACCCTTGTTTGCTTGCCAATATCCTTCTTTACATGTTCCCCGTATGGCATCTGTTAATGGAAGTCGCTCGCCTTGTAATACAATACGCGATGAAAGAAATGCATGAGTCGATGTGCTACTCTCGGTAACTTCTATACTTGTTAATTGATAAAACTAAATTAGCTAGTCTGCTTGAGCCTTGCTTGGATTTGAGTTTTATGATTGCAAATCATGGCTTGAGATGTAAAGGGGGTTTGGATAAGTGAAGCAGGAACCAACTTGAATTGAATATTCAGGATTCGACTTTTTAAAAGTTTGACTTACCCTCACGGCCTCTAATTTCAACAGATATTTCTCCAAGCCGCAAGTTATTCCTTGAAAGAGAGGTGACTTCCAGTTGACCTTGCAATTGCTCTCCAGCAATAAACATTGTCTGATCCAAAACCAGTTTCAATTTAAGCTTACTGCATTTGCTTGATTGCGTGGGTTGCGGATTGAATGTCATGTTAGACTGTGGGCCACGATATGGACTTGCTACTTGATCTGCAACCACCAATTTACTGGACATTTTCGATGAATGAGGTCGCATGCTTAGATGGTCAAGCTGGTTAAGTAGTCTTGTATCGGTAGTAACTGGACTGTTTGAAATGCCAGCAAAAGGAGATTCGGTGTGTTCTACAGCTGGAGCGATAGACGGAGAAATTGGATCTGCATCAGAAAGCACTGAATTGATCCTTTCATTTACTTGTTTATGAGTTGTACGACCACGATAGGTTGTACCCATGGCCATTGCAGAAAGTGACATGGGTGAGCGTGAATATATTGAGTTGTAATACTAAATATTAGAAAGGTCGGATGCTCGATCTAATACAATTATTATCAGTATTTGTGGGCGGTAGATGACTGTATTTGAATTGATGCTTGAATGCAGTGAGATATGACTACCGTCGACTGTTTTTGGCATTTGCATTATCCGCTGATTTAAAAGCCATTCTCATTATGAGCGGAGTTTTGAGCTTGAAACCACTTCAGCCCAAGACTCCGCTCATAACGAATACTATTTAAAATTTGATTGGTTGAATTGTCTGTATGATGGCTTAGACTGCTATTTGGTTCCTTATCTACAATCCAGCCGTTTTAGGTTCCGCCTCACTTCATGAATTGCAACCTATCTACTCGACTGAATGAATATTCGTTTGTATAGTTATGATCGACTCGGTTAAATATAGAGTACTTTAAATCTTCTATTGAATGTTGGGTTAGGTATCAACTACATCAGATCAAGTAGTTTCTAGCGTAATAGTGTCGTCGATATCAATGCATTTGTAATATTATCTAGTTGTTTCATTAGCATAAACAAGCTTTCAAATGCAATGTAAACCCATCAAATTGACATATTCATCTAACACGGATCATTAGACAAGGATGCCAAAATACATAAACTGTCAGTTTCATTGATAATTCACACCAAATTTATTGAGCAATAATGTCATTTGAACACCCTGACAAAGTTTACTAGTTTTTCTGGTGATCGACATGGAAACAACGATTGCATTTCTGTATCAGTCTTTGTTTTCTTGAACTAGAGCACTGGCGTATCGGTGACTTTAAAATACAACAAACATGAGTTTGACAATATTAGAACAATCGCACTCAATATCTGGATTGTGATGGATGAATCTGTGATCGTACAATGTATGGCTATGCCAAAATTTGGAAAAATGGTTCGATTGCATTATATGATGAATGCTGTGTTTATTGAATTGAAAATGTTCATTAAATTCAATCTTTAATAGCAAACTACAACCAATACTCGACTATTATTCACTACTACGCAAAATTAAAATCACTGCACGAGTTCTATTCTACGTGAATACAACTGATAGTTTAACAGTGTAATTGAACAAGGTTTACATTCGTTGATTTCATTCATTTTTGACTTGTCGCAGACTGCATCAATGCATGTATTATTGCAACACTGTCAAGTATCTGTCAACTACACGAGTCTATGGTTTCCGTTATTGTATACGATCAACTGTTCATGTGGTTAATACTGAATCCTGTGTTCAAAAGTTAACTGGTTCCAATCTGATATGGACTGTCAATTGATTATGCCAAGACTCTCACTGATAGATTTGCAAATACATGCATCATAATCAAGGTCTTGTTTGTCATGATGGATGTCTACAACAGGATTCGTGTGTGTTTGTTGTCATTGTTGACTGGATATGTTGCAAGTGGATCTATCAGGTATAATGACAGCTTGACCACTCATGTCAATGTTTATATTACAGACATGGTTATTGGTGCTGATTGCTGATTGTTCAAAATACCGCATCTGAAGTTGTGGATACCATGTTCAAATCATGACATTGTTGGATATCCATCAGCTTTTGGTGAAAATGCAACACATTACCGGTTTCGGTAATATACAAACACTTGGACTTGTGTCGAATGAATCAACTGGTCATTGTATATTTGAATACGTATGACATATTTTGATACTATCTTGTGTCTTGATGTTTGATGAATTTTATTAACAAGATTGATCCAACACACTCTTGTATAGTCAGGTTTGTTTCTGTTTTGGTAATTGTGACCATCATTCATGCGTGTATCCGTTTCGAGATTGATGAAATGGTTGGGCGAGACAGGTTTACGCATCCGTGTTTTCTGTAGATACCGATGGCTGGAATGACAGTAACTGCAACAGTAACATTGATATTGACATCGATATTGACGCAGGTAAACAGGATCATCAACACACTTGTTGTTGTCGTGACGATCACAACTAGCATGTATATGACATGAAGTTATACCAAGCGTGTTTGTTACAACACCAGAGACGATTGTATGATCAGTGGTTCAAACCCACAGTTTGTTGGTTTCAGTTAGTGCAACCTGATGCTTTTTGAGTTGACGATCTGGAGGTGCATCAACTAATAATTGCATGGACACTGCCGCAAATACGATCAACTGTGTTTAGCTGGATAGCAGTAGTGGTATCAGTTGAACGACCGGTTTAGGTATGTGGTGCTGGATCAGTTTCATGCCTGTTGAGTCTCGGTTTGCATTTGACTGACACATCAAAACAGCGCCTGACATTTTACTGCCACAAAAACATCATTTATTGATGTAATGTTTGTCGATCTAAAAATACGATTGTCCAGTTTGATCGGTTTGATCAGTTTGGTCAGTTTGATCAACCATGCACTTGACTGTAGGTTTGCAGCATGACTATGTGGGTTTGAATTATGCGAGTTATGCAAATTGTGCAAATTGTGCAAGCTATACGAGTTATGCAAAACCACATATATAATGATGATCTGTAAGCGACCGTATGTGCCTGGTTGCCCATACACATTGCAGGGTACAACTCGGAGAATTTTGGCTACCAGTTGGATGGGTCATTGGTTGTTTTGCAGGCGTTTGACGTGTCGATGTGATATGCCAGCACGTTCTCGCACAATGCTGTCATACAATAAGCTATGTTGATAACGCAGGGTTTGAATGGATGCCATTCCGCACTCGTAATGTCTTGTATGACATCTTGTGGATCGTGACTTGAATCTATACACACCATCGCTGCTAAACACAAACTATACATGTGCACATGACAAACTATACGACTTTTACAATATATGACCATTGCTCCCAGTCGATTATATTGTGCCATATGGGCAAAGTATGCGCGAAAAGCCTGCGGACAACCACTGTCGAGTGATGACAATGCAGTTTTGTCAAATATGCAAACCAACATAGCAGTTACATAGTGCAACGGTCCAGCTTGTTGCAAATAGGTACGCAGTTGAGCGTGCTGTTTCGTTTGCAGACGCAAGCCGTTTGATTGTCAGTGATGTAATCGACCTGATGAACGCGTTTGTGTTCTCACGATGTTATGTAGATTTATACTTGCCATGGATGTTGCGACTACCAAAAATGCTGAAAATGCTTGTCCAACTGCTGTCGATCAAGCATAGCATATTGGCACGTCCATTATTAACCATATTGCACAACCAATCGATTGTAAAGTATTGACATACAATGTGTTGATTTGGCTGGGTCAACAAACATGACTACAGTGACACGAACCATTTGCATATGATCGAGCAACTTGTTATTGACATATGTAACATGCTGCATGGCATGTATTGTAACGGATTATTTTTTGATGTGTTTGACGTTTTTTGCAAAACAGCAGGTGTGTTTTTTGGTAATGTTTTGAGCAAACAGACCGACACTCGGTCTGTTGCACACTCATTGCGTGGACACACAGTTACAGGGTCGGTTTAGTATCCGTTCAAAAATGGAACCGGCTGATTAAACAGCTGCATTCAGTCGTGTAGATATGCTGGTTTTGAGCAATTCTGTTGTATGCCAAACATGACTATATATCTGCCACGCTTTTTACCAAGATTGTCAATGATAAATGCATGCCAGTTGATGTCGAGTTGCTTGTCTGAAAAATCAAATACGATACGAGTGATGTGTGAGCTTGATGCGTTATACTATGCATGAGTTTGAATTGTATGTAAAGTCTTGCATATCTCATTTTGATGACAACACGAACTTGCACACAATGTAAACCTTACATTGAATATCCTACCACAAACTGTAAAACGACACTGAGTTTGGTGATGGGAATAGCAAAAGCAATCAAACTCGATCACATAAAAGTGGTTGAATGAACACTTCAAATACACGTGATGACACTGATGACTGTTGACGATTTTTTGATTTATTTTCACTGTTCACTTGTTTGACTGGATTCTTACTCGGTTCTCATTCGGTTCTTACTCGGTTCTCATCACTTTTGTCGATAACTGTGAGTGATTCAATCTTGTCGAGTAATTTGACACGAGTGATTTCAAGATACTGACTGTTTATTATACTCATTCTTAGTGTTCCATTGTGCGTGGATACAGTCGTAAAGACAAGTCTCGAGCTCAATCCAAACTGTTTATAAACTCTTGTAAACTTTTCCTACCAAATGCAGGTTTGAATTCAGCATCAGAGTCTTGCCCCCGCAAACTTTTTTTTAGCCATATGTCATCATCATCATGCGCATGCAGTGCTGCGTCGTGCTGATTTGAGTGACGTACCAAACAAGGAAGGGTCGTCGCACGGGACGAAAGCTCGGTGATGAATTCAACTCTGGCATCTCGGCTACTACAATGGAGTTTAGTGCAGTAA
>NW_006281131.1:13549-15748 GCF_000203795.2 Batrachochytrium dendrobatidis JAM81 | reverse complement strand
TGCTATATTGTCATCAATACTGATTGCTTGTTCAGTCACTACAGCTACTCCAGTTGTTCCCAGTAGGACTGCAAACTTCGAGTCTAGTTCTGCAACTATTTATCCCGGCACTTCGACATTTCTTGATTTAAATGTAAACTCGGTTAATTGTGGTGATTATTCAAAAAGAAGAAAAAAGGCAGTCAAAAAATACGCAAAAGCGAAATATGATGTCGAGCTAATACGTGAAAAATGCAAGTTGATATTAACAGAAATTGTTGATCAAAAAACAGTGGTAAAAAATCTGCGTGAAAGAATCGAGTTAATGTCGCCTGTAACTACGCCAAGTGATGGTGGTCCAGACTATACAGAAACTCAATCTCTCCTTCAAAATGAGAATAGTGTTCTTGCAAATCTTCAAAACCAGCAGATAGTATGCAATAGAGAATATTATGCTGAATGCAAGAAATTGCGTTTAGCCGAACGAAAACTTGCAAGAAAATTTTTTGGTGGTTTCAGCTTCAGTCTTGGACGGGTTAGTAGTGGGCAAATCATAACCCTTTTAACAAATCGGGACTTTCTGGATTGTTTTAGTCAATTTTACCCTGGCATACCGAGTTCATCAACAGACTCTGAGGGTGTCTCTACTAGTGGAACGCAGACTTCAACAGATTCCGAGGGTGCCTCTACTAGTGGAACGCAAGGTTCATCATCACGACCTCATGGTCCACCACCATCATATGAAGTTGTAATGAAGAAACCTAGATTCTATAGAGTGACTCAAGAGGGCCCAGGTGATCAACCTCCATCGTATCAAGATGTAGTGCGCAACCCTCAAAATTTCCCCAAGGTCTTGGAAGATCCTGATGTTACCGAATCGTCATCGATGAGTCCATCTATAGTTCATCCTACTCAAACATCATCCAGTGTTCCACCCAGTCAACACACAGCTTCATCCAGTCTTACATGGAAGGCCGATCGTTCTTAAGTCGGCATTAAAATGAAGATCGCGAGTTATTGATTCGAGTGCTAATCCGAACTGGTTCTAATCTAATCGACTGTCATTCTACAACCGCATTACTGATTCAACTTGTAATAAATAAAATGCAATACAATGAGTGTATCAATCCAGTATACGAGTCAACCATGACATATGATCATGATGTATGGTTGATACAACTATATAGTGACAATCGATGTTGATATAATAGCACACAACATGCAATGTCAACACAACAGTTGCAAGTCATTGATCATGATGTGACATTGTGATTGCAACATGAACTGTATTGTATTGATTCAGTTGATTGATTGAATTACTGGACAATGTGCAGCGATGATTGATCGTGTCAAGTTGAATGTAAAGTATCACCAAACCACATGTTTGAATCATGTCAATCAATTGTGATTGTAAACCATACAATATCACAACACATTGATGAACAACTAATAACTGAATGTCAGCTCAGTTACATACAGGTTTACATGGCATGCATTGATTTCTTAGGCTGTGGTTCACTGACCCTTTTCAGAGTGAATAAGGGTAGGAAACTATATAATCAATTATCAGTCGTATGATGTTCAAATGTATAATCAAGTAGCGGTTCAGTAAAAACTGTTGATCGCCATATAAAGGGATATCCCTTTTGAATCGCTTTGACATTGATAGTAAATCAACATCGACCCTGACAATAAACCTGATTCTTTGGAACGGCCATCCAAAAAGTATGCTTTTAATACTATTCACTCATCTGATATAAATACAATTTAGACCCGACCTGTTGAATGACAATCATCTGCAACTCGATCAAACCAGTAAAATGAAACTACCAATCGCTGCATTGTCATCAATTCTGCTTGTTTGTTCAGTCACTATCGCCAATCCAGTTGTTCCCAGTACGACTGCAAGTACAGAACATGTCTCATCGACAGTTGTTCCCAGTTCAACTACAAGTACCGAGTCTAACCCATCTGCAACTCCTAATACAAACGGTTTAGACTTGAGCCGTCTTGATTCACTTTCAGTTGACATTGAAGATTTGCTTGACAATTATTCAGAAAGAAAGCATGACCATGATAGGCATAGAAAAGAATGCGAATTGATAAGGCTTCGACTTGAGGATCAAGAGGACCTGGTAAGCCATTTGGAGGAAGAGTTTGACGATTTGAAACGTAAATTCTACAAAAATGGTCGCGACAATTCAAAATATAAGAATGAGA
>NW_006281131.1:2318-13125 GCF_000203795.2 Batrachochytrium dendrobatidis JAM81 | reverse complement strand
GCAAATCAGACGTATTAATTCATACAACTGATTTGAATGCTAGTGTAATCTGGTCCAAACCCATTCGATTGTCATTCTATAACTGCATTTCTGATTTAGCTTACAATAAAACTGAATTTACATGCATTGTATCTGATTATTCTACAGTCTTGGTCAGCATGATATTGTACCTTGACACTTGTATATTTCCAATACAATACAGCACATTGTATATTGCATATTTGTACACATTTATGTCAATAAACTACCCATTCAGATCTGGATCAATATAAAACTTGTGACAGTCATGATCCAACTCGGTACAAAACAGGTCAACTCCAACACATTCCACCATGGTTATGGTCACATTCCACCATGCTGATGTATGTCAATCGGTATCACATTGCAACCAGTTATCATCCAATGACTGCAATGCAATACCGTGCATGTATTGTGACTGATACGCTGTGCACCATCAGCCAGTGTGCAACTGTCACTTGATATATCGAGTCTGATATGCAACAACATGCAGTGTTTACCATGATCAGGTTTTTGATCAATCTTGGACTCACGGTACATGATTTGTCATGTTGGATCGTGTGGATGTGTCATGGACTGCAATTTAGTTGCAAACACACATATGTTTGACATTGACTGATGCATACTGTGCAATGACTGATCAGTGCGGGTGTGATTGCACACTTGGTGGTATTGTGCATTATGGTTGTTTGACAATGGATGAATGCTGGATTAGTCAGTTATATGCAATCCATTTGAATCGACATATTTAGACCATCACTCGATGTAGCTGACAACAATGGGTTGTCAGCCAATGTTCGCACAGTACGAATATGGTTTGTTTGCATCAAATCATCACACAATCTGTATCTCAGCACTCGTTTATTCAAAATAAAATGCATTCAACCACATGTTCAAACATGTTTGGCTACAGACGGTTTGTGTGATAAACTGCACATCATCGACTGAGCTACACTGCATGATCTACTATGCCATTGATACACACGTTCAATTCAGCAATGCAGCTGTATTACAATGCTGACAACTATCTGAACCAATTCAGTATAATATGTTACAACTAAATAGATTCCATTGACACATCAACAGTCATGCATACCGATTGTTGAACATGCTCGTGTTGGTTGGTGTGCATTGATACAAATTGTCAAAGCCAACCAACAAATCACTATATTTGTACGGATTGTGTACCATGGCATATGTTTGAACAGATACTGCACGAATCATTATCATTTGGATTGAATAATCAACAAATACCATTGTGACTACACATGTATGCATATCTGAATGGGTTACAGTCGAGTGTGTTGCATTTCATGACACTCGATTGAAATGTCATGATTGGATATTTTCCAAATAGTAAAATGGTATCTCGTAAAATTGTTGAAATGCACTGATTATGGGATTGGATAATCAATTGGATACCACTGCTCACTTTGTTGGTGGCGCACAGCGTTGATCGTTGTATAGTTGTCAATAATGTCCAATTGTTCCTGCATTATACGGCAGAATCTTGCATTGTTCAAATTTTAGCACAGTATACGACTTTACCAGATTTCAATCCCAACATGACTGTTAGTTTGGTAACTGCTGACTTGACTTTGGTAACCATATGTTGATATATCAGCAATCTGTTGTGTTGTGCTGATGTAGATTGATTACTATAACCTATTGCTGCACGATCTTGTAAAGCATGTATTTTCTGCATATGGCTGACCCAACTATGTTGCTGATTGTGAACCACAGTGTTACATTGTATATCCATGTTGTTGGAAACCGAGTTTTTCAAGTCATTGTGTTGTGCTGATCATTCCTGTCAATGTAGTTTGTGCTGCTATAAACTCGACCTGCATTGCCGATCAAGACACATGTCTGCTTGACAGACTTGCATGAAATACATCCGTGACCTAAACACCACATACATTCAGTCGTGGATTTTCAGATCCAGCATCTCCGGTTCAGTTGGCATTGCAGTGGATGGACAGTATAGTGGTACATTGACCAAGTATGAGTGATATATTCATCGTGTATTTGCTATCAACATTGACATCACAGCGTTCCAATGTTTGTCAGTCGGGTTGTGTATCAACATCGACACTTGTTTGACAGCTGTCCAACAGCTGTTTGTAAGTCTGGGTATGTTGCAATCATTGCATACACTAGTAATTGGACTGCTTCACGATCAGGCTGAGTCGTGGTAAACTCACCTTTTCCAGCTACCTTCGACTGTAGTCATGGCTCGATTACAATGTGCAGCAGTCTGCAGCAACACATTCCAAACATTCCAAACATTGATAATACGTCATTAAAGTGGTGTCCGTGTGATTGAGATGGTCTGATCGACACAATCTCGGTCAACTTTGATGTCGAAACATGTATGTATTGGTTCAAAATGTTTGAAAATACCTTGAACAGTCGCGACTTGATCAAATCTAGCAATGCGTAGTCATCACTTGGTATCAATGTCATTGACATATATAGCGACTGCAACAAATAAAGTGCCCGTTTGAAGTGTATCAATGCATATGTCAAACACATACTTGTTGTGACGGCCAACTGTATGACCCGAGTCACTCTGTCGCTTGTATTCACCTGGCAGATCCAGATAGTAAGACTCGTCAATGTTTGCATTGATGAATGTGTTGTTCGTACGGTCAACTATCCAGTTGTGAATGTTACAGTTGCTGATGGCCGCTAATGTTGATAATATGCTTAATCAAGTGAGCCCGAGTATCGATGCGTAGGTTTCGTGCAAGTTATTCCTTGAATTTGTTGGAACTGTATTGCCACGAGTCTTGCTCTGGACTTGCCGATTGATCCGTCGATTGGTCCGTCAATCTTGTGGTCAATGTCTTGACCCATTTTGTATTGGTGGTATGTGTTACACTGTCCATGTGTTGTGAGTTGACGAGTTCATTTATGCATCTGCTGGTTTCCAAATATCTGATTTTGAATATTGCATGGTTTTTTGCCAGAAATGCGGTACTACTATATCAATGTATTGTGCCAAGAACTTTACAATCGAATGACTTGGTCAGGGTCATACATGACTGAATCCAGTCGATTTGGTCTTGGATTACTGATGTTTGTGCAGTTGGATCCACGATTTGTCTGCAGTTGATTGTTTGATATTGGATTGTGTCGGATTGACTAGAGTATCAGTAGCCTTGCTCGAGTGTTTATAGAGTCTCATAAACCAGTCAGTTTTGATTGATTGGTTACTTGTGGATCGACTTGGCTCGATTGACTGCGTTCTATCGAGGTTCCACAGTTCTTGTTCGGTCATCCATCTGGACACGTCGAGGTATACCCGTTTCCAGTGTTTTCAATGACAGTGATCGAGTCTTTTCCAGTTGGGACACTCGATTCTATGTTCATTTCTCAACTGATTTTGTTGGTTGAGTTGTTTCGAGTCTTGTGGCATGCTCTGTGTGTCGACATGTGTTCCACTGCTGTGAATTCAGTCATTTTCAGTATTGTCCATTATATGAGCATTGTTGTATATACCCATGACTGCTTTCTGAAATACTGTTGGTGTGGGTAACAAAGCAATGTAGCTTAACAGCGTAAATCTGTATTCATCACGATATACAACAAACCTTGCCGTTTCAATGTTGTAGAATGTGTATGCCTTTGATTTCGGTTAGTACCCAACCCCGACGCATGGTATCGTCCTAGAATCAATTTCTCGAGTGACGATACTGGAAAAAGTACATGTGCCTGACATCCATCTGGACATAGGTGAGCCATAACTGACTCGGATACATACCATAGCTCGTAAGGCGTCCTGTTGTTTATAGCCGAGTGTGCGACCTATTTTGCAGGTATACCACCGTCATCACTGTTACTGCCATAACTTTATGATCTTGGCTTCAACTAGTATGGACCTTATCGCATCCATGATTGGGGTCAGTTTTGCACTCAGTAACACCATTTTACCAGTATTTGTAGGGTGTTGGCAGCCTCTTGATCCCTGTTCCCGCCAAGTACTGGTCGAATAGCAGAAACCTGAGCTTTGCTCTATTGTCGGTGCACATCATCCGGACTGGTAATTCAGTTTGATTGTCAACCAGAACGACATGTTCCTTGAACTCGTCCAACACTTGATGTTTGGAGTGTAGCATACACAGATGTGCATATTTTCATAAATCATATACAATGATATAACAGCACTTTGATTGACCTGTCGATTAACGGACAAGAAACCTGACAAGTCCATATGCGGGAGCACGTTGGTTTGTATTTACCAATGATTCGACTTTTCAGTGAATGGGAGTTTCGTCGACTTTCTTTTGGTGCATGACACGCTGCGTTTTTCATGCTCGGTATTTGTTGCAACGTCAAGTCATGACTCTTTTAAAGCGCTCTGATGCTTTTTGATAATATGGCCAATCTCTTGTACTGTGTGTCTATATCCACTGACACTCGACATTCCAAACTTGATGCATGGTGATTGATGTTTATTGAAAGTTGTTTGTCTGGACAACACCCTGAAATCAGCCATGTCGAGCCATTCGCTTGAAATGCAGTCATCAGCGGTGCATTTTTTGTATTGGTATATATTTTCCTTTTTTTGAAGACCAAAATATTACAGCCTTGTCAAGCATCGTGTTTTTGGAAACGAGATTGCTGAGCATGTAGGTATGAATATGACATTGGTAATGCAACTATTTGCTCCATACATTTGATGTTGCAAGTCAGATCGACTGTGCAAACGCCCTGAATTGTAGTCGTATGTGCTTGATGACTACTCTTGAATTGTGGTATAGTTTAGTTTGTAAGCCATTGTTCACAGCAAACCATACAACCTGTGGCTCAAGAGTCTAGTGTAAATTCACCGCCATTTTGAGAGTTTTTTGTGAATTCCAATTGCACAGTACCACAGTGATCGACCATGTTTGTGTCGATGCTCTTGTTGGATAGTAATAGTTTGAGTTGAATTGTACTCTCGAGTCTTTGACTGTTGATTCCAATATGCTTTCACAGAATATTACCACTAAAGCTTAAATGGATAAATACCATTGTGGTCGTAACCAAGCTGTGTTGGTCAAGCGAAATGGAGATATCAGCAACGAATACTCCACCCTGATATCTTGGCATTCGGACACCCTGAAACCCTGGCCACTAAAGTCGAAAGCACCCTTTTAGCCCTGAGTGTTTTTGTTTGCATAGTCTATGCTGACAATCAGGCCGCTCTGCAATTTGGTGTTTGAATGCACTGCTAAATAGTACCTAAATACATGTGTGCTTTATTTGACTTTGAAATGGGTGGCCAAATATAGTTTATTGGGCTTTATACTAGTTTAATCCAGTCTCCCTTGGCTGTGAGCATCCCTTATCTACATGCAAAGTTATGTGATCACATCAAGTACGACTTTCAAGATTGTTTCGGGAAAATCTGCAATATAAAAAGCCAGGTTTTACCCGAATCTTGGATCCATCAAACACCATCGTCTCAGTCTATTATACTCCAATCTACTCTACTCCACTACATTTCAACCCAATCCAATATATCAACTGACCATGCAATTCACTGTCATCGCACTCATCGCTGCTCTTGTCGTATCTGTCACTGCTGCTCCTAGCCCGTATTTTGCTCCACGTTTTTGCAGTGGTAAAAATGAATGTAACCTAGGAGAAAAATGCCAAATCACCAATAGTCAATCGTTTGGAGTCTGCATACCTGAATAAATGCTTTGGCTATATTTGCGTGTCAGCATCCGTTCTAGAGTCTGTTCAGGTCGCACCAACTAGCTTAAACTTGAATTTTGGAATAAATAGACCCACTTTACAATGATATTTGGTTGATATTGTATAACATGACTTTGAATGTATTTAATCACGAACGGTTGTTTTGAGTCGAATGGCTTTGTATAGTAACGATCCAAACTGTTGAACCTGATTAATCAGCATATAAAGCGTGAATATGATAACTTGTGCAGGTTTAGAAACACATACTGTGATATTTACCAGTATTGACGTCCCAGATTGCAATCAATAACTGACAGTTTTGTACCAGGCTATCACTCATGAATACATGGTGATTGGACACGATTATATTATTTTGGTACTCATTTTTTGAGTGAATTTTAAAATAAACTCGAGTATTGAATACGATATGATTTCATGTAAGCAGGCCATATTCATACAAACATATTCTGGTGATTTTACAAGTTTATTGGTCAACTGTTGTATGGTGGTCTCGATGATGGTGCCAGAACTGTGTTATCAATGGTACGCTACCAGCACAAACTCGATTGATTGACCAATCGAACAGCTAATATTCTGCAATCAATCACTCCAACTCAAGTATCAGCACCACATGACTGACAACCTATTATTGTCAGCTATATCGAGTGTTTGTCCAAATAGGTCGATTCAAATGGATTGCATATAACCGACTAATCCAGCATCCATCCATTGTCAAACAACCATAATGCACAATACCACCAAGTGTGCAATCACACCCGCACTGATCAGTCATTGCACAGTATGCATCAGTCAATGTCCAACATATGTGTGTCTGCAACTAAATTGCAGTCCATGACACATCCACACGATCCAACATGTCAAATCATGTATCATGAGTCCGAGATTGATCAAAAACCTGATCATGGTAAACACAGCATGTTGTTGCATATCAGACTCGATATATCGAGTGACAGTTGCACATTTGCTGATGGTGCACAACGTATCAGTCACAATACATGCACGATATTGCATTGCAGTCATTGGATGATAACTGGTTGCAATGTGATACCGATCGACATACATCAACATGGTGTGATGTGACCATAATCATGGTGGAATGTGTTGGAGTTGACATTGTGAGTTGACAATCGATACACCATGCACATGACTGGAACATATATATTCGAGTGTGGTTTGGTTGGTGTCAGGTTGATCATGCAATCACATCGGTGCAACGAGTGAGTGAGCTGATGGTGATCTGAACCCATTTCAACAACAAGGAGTTGACAGTCATGGAGTTGCATGCATTCAATATGTGTTGCACACCGTTATTGACTGTTGACTGTGTAGGCAAGTCAAGTTACCACCAACCAACAACCAGATACAGTGCATACATGACCATTACTAGACTGACTGTCAAGAATATTCGTGTCTGAAAGTTAATTATGAGTTGGTGGTTTGCAAGAATCGGACACGACCAACATGCTATTGGATACAGCAACCTGATTATAGTCCAGTCGCATGGTGTGATACAGTGGTTTGTGAAATACAACATCCAGGTATTTGTAGTGTTGAACACGACGAATCTGTTGTTCGTGTAGCATCATATCAATTGGTAATTTGGAATGAAAGTATTGACCAACACTTTGCAAGTATTAATGACTGAATCAAAAGGCATAGTGGTTCCAAAGAGTCGCTTGCAGCATGTCAAGCAATATCATATTGGCACAATACACACATGCATGCCAACATCATCAATGTGTACAATTATGCAATATATAATCAACTGTATTGTATTGGGAATACAAGTGTCAATGTACAATATGATACCATGTCAACCAAAACCGTGTACAATAATCAGATACAATGCATGTACATTTAATATTAATTATATTGTATTGTATTCAAGCAAAAATACAGTGAACATGGTTGAAACCAGTCCAGATTAGCAATCAAATCAATCGGATGAATCATCATTTTTGGGTCGATTCCTGCGTGATCCGAGCTGATTTTTAAATTTGGAATAAGCTTGCCGTAAACGAAAAGATCCAGAAGATTTGGAAGCTTTTTTTGTGCTGAAAAAAGTTGCCTGTGTGTTGGATGATGGTTGAGTGGGTTGGACTGCAGACGTTTCGCTTGATGATGGGGACGGACTTTCATGATGTTGTGATTGATTCTGGGTCTCGCTAGTAGAGGCTTGCTTGGATTCTGACTGCTGGTTTAGTTGAAGAGTGAGAGACTCGTATATGTTTTCAAGAAAACTGAGATTTGATCCCAGGAATTTCGTGTAAGAATAAAGTGATGTTGTACTCGGACCATTCTGGAACAGACGCTTTGCGAGCTTTTTTCTGTCGAAATACGATTGAAAATTAATGTCGAAAAAATCGTTGCCGAGTTTCTGACGCTTTTCTTCAAGCATTTTGAGTTTTTCTCTCTCTTCCCTAAGCTTCAATCTAAAATCTTCTTTCTTTTTTTGACACACTGGATCATTCTTGGTTTTCCAGGATTTATCTGCCAGCCCTGAGTATTCTTTGAGCAGCTGATCTATCAATTTTTCTTGATCAAGCCTTTCAGATTCGGTCAAGCCATACGCTTTCACAGTCTCTTCATATTTTCGATCTGCCTGCAGATATTTTTCAATCAATCTCGCATCACTCTCTGAAAGTTGACTAATATCAACTAAATTTGTAGCTTCTTGATAAGAAATTATCCGATACTCAAATTCAGTACTTTTAGTTGCAGTGGAAATGACGGTTGAAGTGCTAGACTCAGCACTTGTAGTCGAACTGGGATTGACTGGACTGGCTGTAGTGACCGAGCAAGCAAACAGGATCAATGACAATACTGTGACTGCGAGTTTCATTGTGTTGGTTTGGCTGAGCAAGTTGTATATGATTGTTATTTGATGGGTCAGTTTTGGATCGTATTTATATGTTATTGAATGGATAATATTAAAAGCATGTCGGATGACTGCTTTAGGGATTGGCTTTATTGTCAGGGTTGATGGTGATTTTTCAGCAGTCTCCAACTTTAAAGGGTTACTCCTTTATATAACCGCAATTTTGGTTGGACCACTGCTTGGCTATACATTCGAGTGTCATATGGTTGATTGTGTATTTCACCCTTATTCACTCCGAAAAGGGCTAGAGCCACAATATAGGAAACGAGTACAAACCAAGACCATCTAACAATTGAGTTGATATTCAGTTGTTGGATGATCATCAATATGTGTTGTGGTTGGTATGATTCAAACATGTCGTGGTTTAGTGATGTTTTACATTCAACTCGACACGATCAGTCATCACTGCATATTGTCCAGTAATTCAATCAATCAACTGAATCAATACAATGCAGTTCATGTTGCAACCACAATGTCACATTGATGATCAATGACTTGCAACTGTTGTGTTGGCATATTGTATGTTGTGTGTTACTATATCAACATTGATTGTCACTATATAGTTGTATCAACCACACATCATGATCATATGTGATGGTTGACTCGTATTCTGGTTTGATGCACTCATTCCATTGCATTCCATCACTCGAACACAAACATCGTATGACTTGTTGATGGCTAATACCCATATTGATCGAATACACACTACATGACACATGTCAGGTTAGCGTATACATTCCACTATATATCACATCATGTTGCTGATACCACGCATTGTGATTCAACAGTCAATCTGTATTCGAGTTCAACCACAATTGATCGTGTTAATCATAATATACACGACCAATTGTAGTCGAGTTGATCCGACTGAATAGAGTCCGAGTCATCATGTTCATATCAAACCATTGCAAACCATGACAAGTCTATTGCACAACTCCACTCGTGTTGATTACAACATGCTATTCATAAATGCATTATATTGTCCTGTAATGACTGTACATGGTTTTACATGATTGTTTGGAACCAGTAGCTACGTCAATTGATATCCACAATATGATCCAGTAGTCGTCCAGATTGTGTGTTGTATTTGGTGTGTTGGGTGATGATATCAACCTGTAGTCAAGGTTTGACTATCTGGACATGTCGGTGACTTTTTACCAACTGTGTGCAACTCGATGTCCAATATCGAGTCATGTCATTGGTCAATTGATTGGTTCAATTCATCAGTGGGTTTGCTGGATTCATGTGGTGTGCAGCACTTTCAAGAGTATGTTGAATCTGTTGCAGTATTAGAACTTTGTAAACGGATCAACATACTAACCTGACCATGATTGTGGTGGTTATTGCAGTCGAGTCGTAAAGCTTATTCTGGCAATCATTGATGGTTTGGACAGTCATTTGGACAATCGTTTGGATGTCAGGTTATGGTATCCTGATTGACAACTCGACTCGGATACAACTTATTTGGACAATTACTGATCGATGGATTGGACAATGGACTAGCAATTAATCAACACATTGACAGATTTGTCATCACAAATGGAAACAACGACAATCCAGTTGTAGTCCATATTGAGCCTTGAATTCAAACAGTCGTGAATCAAATCATTAATAAACTACAAAAACAGTCCAATATGCCAACTCGCATTTATCCACGACTCGATATGTGATGTTCAAATGTCTAATACTCAGACTGTGCTGATTGCAATTGTGGTTGTAATTGTGGTTGTGCGTAAATATCAATCCAATACTCGATTCAATACTTGATTCAACTTGAGCATGTACAGTTTTGTAGTAATCCATTTGATCACATTGACAGAATCAAGCAATGATCTGATTCAACAACACCGAATGATGCATCCATATCACTTGTATCAATCAATTGTACACAATCAGTCAATATAATCAACAATCACTGTCATGATTGACATGATTGATTCAATTCATTCAATTCATTTAATTGCATAGATCTGACTGACATTACAACTCATTGTTGTAAAATCACAATCTCACAATTCACCGCCAACGATCAAGATTATATACCCGCTCATATATGTCCTTGTTGTATGCCGTTATGATTTGAATTCGGTCGTTTGTCAATTCATCTCGATAGTGTTTGGCTTCAGCTGGTGATTGAACACCTTGAATATACTGCGTGATATCATTCCACAGTTCAGGAGGTATGTGTGTCTTGTCAAGACT
>NW_006281131.1:1102-2167 GCF_000203795.2 Batrachochytrium dendrobatidis JAM81 | reverse complement strand
TTGGGATAAACTACACACCGACCATTTGGTAATTCAAGCGATCCTATATACTGATTGCGTGGTGATTCTTGATCAATGTCACACACATCTTTCCAATACATATCAGATGCTCCTTGATAATCAAAACAATAAACAGCCTCGCGGTAATCGAGTTTGGGTGTGGTGATATTTTCCACGTCATAGTAATACAGTCCAGTTGCAACAATCGATTCGTTAGCTGAACCTTCATTGTGCCAGTTTCCCTCGTTGTATTTAGGTTTGGATGGTGTCAGTTGAATGTTGGTGAGTTTGACAATGACTTGTAGATTACGACCACGCAGTGACACTGGCTTTGCTGATTCATATTTGGATTTGAAATGTTTCGGAAGTATTGGTACATACACGGGACGAATGACTTGAGTGTCTGACTCCATACCACCACGATCTGACTGACTTGGTGGCTCATATCCATCTGTGCCATTGCAAATATCAATATACTTGAACACTGGATCCATCGTTCTGAACAGACTTTCAAACATTGGGACAAAACATTTGAATATTTTGGCAATGCATTTGTACATGTCTCGATGCCATATCGGATTCAGATTGTTGATGTATGAGTTGATGGCCACACTGCCATCCTGTTCGACACGGAATTCACTCGGAAGACATTGAGACTTGCATGATATAAACTCGGAATCACCTTCAATGATGGGCACATTTGAAACAAGTTGAGTCGATAACAGTATATCGCATGGTACCATTGTGGTGTATTTGAGTCGTATACTCAGTGGTGCAATCATCGTTTGTCCATATACAACACTGTACATTGATGCATCAATCAGATTGTGCACCATTTGACCAGTGTTGTGATTTGATCCATGTTCAATATCCGATACATTTGTCATCAATCGCGTATGTACATTGTCAGGTATGCCATTGTCCAGTATATACGTCAGTTCAACAGGTCCTGGGACAATTGTGCCAAATCCATCACTGCCATTACAAACAAGCTGTTTGACAAAAACCCCGAGTTGTTCCAATGCAAGATTAAATGTTGATGGCAATATATTCCGATCGAGTGAG
>NW_006281131.1:0-1002 GCF_000203795.2 Batrachochytrium dendrobatidis JAM81 | reverse complement strand
CATCTCAACAAGTGTGCGCACCTGTTCATATGGATATCCGGCCATTCCAGATTTCATATTACTTTTAGCATGTTCATCGTATGGCTGAATGCTCGAACTAGCAGTCTGGACCAGATGCTGGAAACACGTTTCAATGATCTGGCCAGCAGCCCTTCTTTTTATGTAGTCAGTATCATCCGATTGTACAATAGCCGTTAGATTTTCAAATATCCCGCCTTGTTCCAACTCGGTACGTATTGAACTGTCGGGATGATTGTCGGCAAAATCAATAAATGTTTTGAGTAGGTTTACAAAACCATCATAATCATACAGATCTATATCTCTACGTGAATAAATAGTGTTGAGTTGGTTCACAATTCCATATTCTTGAAACACCTTGATCATCTCGGCCTTGTTTGTAGATTTCTCAATCATGTCGCTGACATATTCAAACAGGCACAAAGAGTCATACATATCGACATCACACACTGATATCGTCAATTGCTCAAAACCAACGATCGTACAAGCGATACAGGAAAGTCACGCATTTTGGATGCAACTGTTCCAGCTATCTTGATTATGCGTGATTTTAGTGCAGAGTCGTTGCTGTATCTGATATACAAGTCGCTAAGCATTTGAATCAAACCCGACCTCATCAACTCGGTTGCAATTACTTCACAATCTTTATAGTTGCAAAAATTCCCGATAGTATCAATACTTTGATCAACCACTGCTTGATCGACACTCCTGTATTCATGTCATGTCAATCCAACCATGTCAAATTTACCAATTGTGATGACTGGACACACATTCATGCATAACACCACATACCTGAGCGTATTGACTATTGCTGAAATGACACCGCATCCCGCTGCTTTTACTGGGTTATGACGATGAATACTCCAAAATATGGTTTGAAGATTTTCGATAAAACCAACAGCAACTGAACCATTGGATGATTCCAGTCGTGAAACAAGTCTTGACAACACGATGCCAAATCCTTAGCTTCAAGGACTGTACTGC
>NW_006281130.1:0-15165 GCF_000203795.2 Batrachochytrium dendrobatidis JAM81 | reverse complement strand
TCCATTCATCAGCAGATAAAGCCGGATTTTCAACATCTCTCGTTGATACAAAAATATCATCTTGGAAATACTCTTTCTGTAGTCTTGGTACTGTAAATGAAATACTTTCCACCGACGTTGGAGTAAGCCTAAATCCCTTCAAAACTTCAATTTCCTTGACGTTACAATGCCGTTTAGGTAATAGTGCCATAGATAGTTGCCGGATTCCACCAGGAACACTGTAGCGAGTGAGAAATAGCGGCTCGGGTTCGGTAGAAAGGTGATAAAATGTGACAACAGACTCTCCTCGACCACAAAGAATGAGAAGACCTGTGTCGTGATCATAAAAGGGAATCAGCATGCTAGGTGACGTGTCAAGTGGAGTGGAACAAACAGGCAGTGTCAGATTCTGACTATCGTATTGAATAATTTCTCGCTGGTTTGCTCTAAATTCCATCAACAACAATCAACCATGACAATCGGTCAAGTATGGATTGTTATCTTTAGTCAGTCTCAAATATACGTTTACAAGTACCGTTGGAATGCATATATTTGTTTTATCAAGCGTTATTACCTGGCATATCCCACGGAAACCAGTCGTCCAGTATCGCCAATCCATAAAATACGTGCAGCTTTGGTTCCTTGGTGCGATGGTCCACTTTGAAGCTCTAGTCCAGTGTGACTGTCATAAACACGAATGGTTTTATCACGCAAAATCGCTGCAATACAGTTTCCATCATAACTGAATGCCACACTAAGTGCTTGATCAGGAAGTGTCATGGTAGAAATAAGTTTCTTGGTGCAAATATTCCAAATCTTAATCAGTGGTGAGTCTTGTTCAGGTGAATAGGACATGATAATATCTAACGCCATTGGATGAAATTGTAAAAGAACAACTCGACCATTATGCGCAGGGAAAAAGTTGTTTTCTTGATAAAGATCATCAGTTAGTCCGTTAGCAGGCAAATCAAAAATACGGATACGTCCATCCTCACAGCCCGTAATCAATCGATGCACATTGAATGGATCCAGTCTAAAATCTAGCATTTCTGATCCATTTACAATGCATGGAATTTTAACTGGAAAACGACCTTTGGATTCAACGGGCCACACACCAACACGACCGCCAGGGCCAGAAATTGAAAATGCAATAAATTTTGAATTGATCTGGAATGATTTATAAACATATGCCACACTATGAGCAACACTAGGCAAGACTGGGCTTGAAGTTTAAAAGTACACGAGTAGTAGCATACCTGAAATGCATCTGTCTCATTAGGAAAATTGACACTCAGTCCTTTTAGGTCATCATAATCGGTATTGGATTTGCCAGTGATAAATCTGTAAGCAGAGTGTTTGGGTAGATTAACCTTGGCAGAATTTTTAATTGCCGTTGGTATAGTAGTAGAAGCTGAATCAGGTGTATTGATTTGCATCTGTATATCCGATATGGAGTTTTTAGTGGAATCCAATAAAGGTTGTATTTGGTTTGGGAGTGTGGATAAAGAAGCAGTTGATTCAGTCGTAGTCACTGGAGCAAAACTTTGCCTTTTTGCTGGATCAAGTGAAACAATACGAGGAGTGGTATTGATGCCAGTCAGCCATTCAGTAACTGCCACTTGAGGAATATCTTCGCGAGTATCGGGAAAGATATCGGCGTGGAAGTCGGCATGGGTTTTACGCGGTACAACAGCAGATACAGGGATGATGTTGGAGCCATCAGATGCTACATTTAAAACTCGAGCAACTTCACATCCCATTATATCCAAACCGAGCTTGGGTACAAGACATGCACCAGAAAATGTGATACTTCCAACATAGGGATACACTCCAACATCAACGGGTGATTTTTCGTTTTCTGGCTTGAGTTCTAGCCACCAAACACTAGTGTCGCCCTATGTATAGAATAGGCAGTCATTTTCAGCTGAAGATAACATATAAATCTACTGTGATGGGTTAAATATCGATACCTTTCCAGAAAGAAACATCATTTTGGTGTCTGAATCATAAAGCGGAGTCAGAATGCCAGGAGATGTATCCAATTTGTTGGTAACAAGCGACTGAGTAAAATTCCTGAAATCCCAGATGGAATATTCTATTGTATTTCGTGTTAGATTTCAATTCAACCACCCAAAACAATTAATTGATACACAAAGTACAAAGACAACTATCCAAATCACACCTCGATCTCGTTTTGAATTGAAACCAGTTGAAAAGATCATATTCGATGCACCTGCCCAGACCACTCTGCTAGGTTTGATTCCATTATGAGAATTGACAGACTAGTAAAACAATCCAAGACTCATCGATTAGATTCAAATGCAATTTCCAAACTGAGATCAAATGCAGTTACTTTGATTGGAGTGGATCCGACACGAGGATCAAACACGCGCAGCATATTATCTTTTGAAATAGAAACCAGAAGCTGTCCATCTTCCTTCCTATGCAGAATTGAACGATCAAGAAGCATCCAAATAGAATCAGCATCATCTAACTGTACAAATGCACAAGAGTATTGGATTTAATACCAACCAGCTGATTGTCTGGACTACTTCCGAACAGTCCAGAGTAATTGCCATAGTTTCATGGCTAACATCCCAAAGTTTGACTTGGGCTGCTGATGCTACCGACAGTAGATTGCAAGCAATCGGATGAAACATGACAGTTTCTATGTGTTTTAGTTCAGCTGGCAATGTTAGCGCAGGGAGATCTGGTAGCGCTAGTCCAGATGTATTGTTTAATTCTGATGCACTGCATGGAACATGCCATAGCTTGACTGCACTGTTGGAATATCCAGACGGATATTCTTAAGCGGTAACCTGTGGCAAAGCTAGTTCTAAAAAAGCGCCAACTTAAACACAAGTTAAACCCCTTCATTACCAAAAATCCATGTGCTCCGTACCCTGCAACTCTCATCTCTAGGATTCAAGTTCTCAATAATCGGGTAGACGATCTCATTATTAAATTTACTAACTCCAGAAATCAACACTATTGGTTGTAACTTTCATTTACAACCTCTCATCATCAAACGTGTTAATTGTTCGTATCACAAGACAAACAATCAACTACTATAAAAGCTAAGATGCTTACTCTTATCAATAAACAACTCTTCAAACTATTTCATCTGTCCAACTACTTTATCAAACCCTTTTCACTACTATTGAAAAGACTAAGTTTGCTGATTTTGATTTCAAGTGCAACTTCCTCTTACACTTCTGATTTGTTCTCTTCTGATAACTACTAACAGTTACAGATTATACTTTACCTACTTTACTATACCATACTATACTATCAAACAAATCACGAAGCTCCTAATATTCTGACACATACGGGGACTCACTGCATATGGAACGGGACTGACAGGTATGTCTGAATTGATGGCAGATACTGCAGCTTCTCCAACAGAAAGTAATAAATTGATGGTATCTGCGTGGGGATGAGCTTCATAACTTGAACGTATGAGAATCAGTTTCCGGACGACGAATTCGCCCAACGGCTCTTGCAAATGCATTGATAGAGTTTTTGTTGATTAATTTGAGCTCTTGTTCCAAAGCAGTGTCATTGAGAGTAGCAACTTGCCTTATCCATGCAATGAGTTGTACAGACATTACAATTGTAATAATCTTCATGCCACAGTTTGTAATAATATCAACATTTTCTGCTAAGTTTAGCAATTATAAATTATAAGTTGGCATCTTAATTCTAGTTAATGCAAACATTCAATGAATATATTAATTCGAAAGTCTAAAAAAAACCTATCAGAATACGATTCTTCATCCTTGACTTCCAAATCATCAGGTTAGAGAGAAGGGATTGCTATTCAAACCATGCTTTTCATTCTATGCATTTTTAATAGTCGTATTAATATAATTGACGAGCAGGAGCATTCAAATACTTTCGGAAAGAAACCTCATGGTGATGTAATTGATAGTTTGAATTTTAGTCAAAAGTGAATAGCTTAACTAGTGAAAAAGATTGGAAACATTTATTTAAACAAACTGGAAACTATTGATGGGAATAATGTGGGCTCTTGTGGCAAATCTGGTAGAGATTTTGTGGTACGTTTGAGTTACAGTGTCCATGTCCGGATTAAAAGAGGCATTTTCACAGCCAACATTGATTCCAACCAAACAGCCAGATGATTGATCAAAGCAGCCTCCACCAGAATCACCAGGGTTCGCTCCAGATGACCCAAGAGTGTGGCCAAACATATTCGGACGCTGTGAGCTAATCACTCCGGTTGAAATGGCAAATGGAGACTCTTGTTGATGGAGAGCAGAGAGGCCTAGTTGAACATAACGATGGCCATCAACAACAGGTTCCCAAATTGGCTCCTTCTCGCACAAATCAACATCACTTTCCAACAGCACCCAGTCACTCTCTGCATTTGTCTTGACCACTTTAACATCATATTCAACATTTCCTTCAGTAGAGTAGATTTTCATACTCATGCCAGGTTGTAGAGAGGAATGTTCAGTGTGGGCAAAAGTAACGGCTCTTCTCTTTTTGATGACGGTGACGCACCCCCAGCGTTCAGTTCTAAATAGATACCTCTTGCTCTTTTCAATCAAATCATCGACTTTTCTTCGCTTGGGTGAGCCTTTAGGTGGTATTTCTTGCATTTCGTCGTCGCTTGTAGAGGGAGAGCGGGTGAGTTGAGACTCTCTCTTGAGTAATTCTTTTTCTTTGCTTTGCAAACCAGTGAGGAAAGCTGTAGCTGAATCCAAGAGTTTTTCATATGAGGAAACTGCTTTCCCTTCCTGAATAGCCTTCTCCAACTGAGTTTTTGCCGTCTTTCTTTCTTGTTCTGCTTCATCGATTTTGGTCTGTAAAGCTTCAAGTGCTGCCTTGCAAATAGCGAGTTGTTGCTTTTTAGACGACGACATCTTTGTTTGTAGAGAAAAGTTTTGGTGACATGGTGAAACCTCGAATCAAATAATTATATTCAATCTCTAAATTCAATTAAAACTTGAATTTTCTACAATGAAAATGCCAGGAACTCTCATTCAAGTAAAACGGTATTATCGGGTGCTCTTTATATACTACTTACAATGATAAACAATCTGAGCCATCCAAATATGCTTGATATGGCTCCTATTCGAAGCGCACCAATGGCATGCTTGCATGCCATTCCACTCTTGGCAATCCTTGTGCAAATAGACTCTTGGAGCTTAATATATTCAACTTGCATGTGTGGCTCTGCTGCATCGCTTCTTTCAAACGGCTCTACGTGATGAACCGACAAGAGTGTTTCTAGAAAAAATACCACTGCAGTTTGAATAGAGCTATAATCTTGAACCACCACACAATGTTCATCCGTACTGGCCATCATCAACAGCGATTCTATAAGCATGGGCGTGTTTGCATACCGATAGGCTTGATTTGAATTTAGACAGATCAAAATGAATAGTCAGGCACTTTTCATGCAGCATAGATTAAAACACTCCATTACTCTTATACAGTTGAACATCACAATTTTACCTAGACTGACATCCACAGATATAATAAGCAATGCATGGTTAATGTGTGTGATCAGATCCGTTGCATACTTTACTTGTAGCTCACTATTTGAATTCTGTTCAAAATCCTCATAATCCAAATCAGCATCGCTTAATTGGTGTGGAACGTAGCATAACTGAATTGCCTGTAAAAGTGCATTTGATGTTGCATCTGTATTGGTCGATACGGAATCGCCTAAATTAACTTGTAAAATTTGACTACTAAAATACGTCGATATGTGAGCATTGGCTAATGCCACTGCCATATATAGCACAGTTCGATGCCCTATATAATTACAGTTTAATCACCAAAGGTTAAAAGCAATCTTGGATAGACACGCTTCAAGATATTTTGGCTTAGAACCCTATCAACTCACAATGCTTTGGTATCTTTTCAGGTATTTCCATCCATTTTATGCACATTGTCCAAACGGCAGTAGTCAAAGCATTGCTTGATGGATTATCTAAAAACAGGTCCAATTGAATTGAATACCATGTGATGGCACATATTGCAATCATCAGCAAAGTATTTATGGCTTTAGGTGCACTACTAATGATCAATGCCAGCTCCTATCAGAAATTGATTTTCCCATTTAGCATATTGCGTTATACTTGAGTTAGTCCAACTTGCGTAAATGGTTAAAAAGCAAAATTTAATCTAATGCACTGCAGTTGCTTACTGCCAATATTTGACAGCCATTTCTTGATTGAGAAAATATTTGAATCTTGGATGAACATGTTGCATATTCAAATGCCTTGGACATGAGCTCAATGTCATCTGTTAAATCTGAAAGGTTTTCGTAGATTGCTTCAATCTCTGCAATAAGCCATGTTTGCGTCTGGTTATACCAAATCATTTAAACAAAACAGTGTTTAGCTCTAAGCAGTTATAAAAACAAACTAGATGTCAGCTTTAAACTTGCAATGTTTTGGACAAGCGATTTCCATGCATCCACTCCGTCAACAATAGTCCATAGCCATTCGAGAATATTTCTGTCATGAGTGCGATCTACCGCAAAAAATGACAATGCCATGATGGCTTGTGAAGAATAAGGGGTTTCATTGGCATCTGATTGAGCGCGTATTGTATTCCAGTGATTGTCTGTCCATTGAAATAAACACGACATGGTATATGGTCTAAGAATAGCTGCATTCGACGAGTTTCCCATGGATACCTACAGCCCATCAAGAAATGATCACAACAATAAATTTACTGGCACATACATTGATAGATTGTAGTGATTTCCAGTGTAAAAACATTCAAGGTTGACATACACTAAAAAGAAAAAGGACGTGATGGATAGTAGATCTCGTTGGTGGAATACAAGTTATTGTATCTGCAACCATAAGAATATGTGACACTGCATTTACTATTTTGTCGTTTTCGTGTTGGACACAGAACTCATCGTTTATGAAAGTGCCTGATCCAGTGTTTATCAAATCAACCCGACGTACTTTTCCATATGCAGTCAGAATGTACATCATGCATAGTCCAACATCCCGAAGAACATACATATCTGCTGCATGAGGAGAATTTAATATTTTAATGCAACGATCAAGTGCAGATGAGCTTGGGTAGTCTGAATAGGAGTTTGATTAATGAGTTAGATGATTATATTTTGGTATGGAAAATAAACAGTTTACTTGCCATTAATCAAAATCAAATGATACAGCCTGGATTCCTGCATATCCAAAGTTTCATTTATTTTTTTATTGATCTTGTCATACTCGTGAAAACATAGAATTTCTAAAATGCAATTTACGAATAGATCAAACACTGTATACTGAGCACCATTTGTGCTGTGAATCAATTCCATATTTAATTGCATAGTAGTTTTTTGTTTCATCTCTTGGGCAAGATCAATGTAGTGTGCGTCAACTTGAACCAATATGCAGATTGCGATTATTTTTAAATAACACGAAAACAAGTAAAAAGATTAAATTGAAATTATCAATTGTAGAATCAGAAACGACAGTAGTTTGTCTCACCTAGTTTGGTAGCAAGCTTAAAGCGCTCATCTGGGAGATCTGTAGTTGGAGTCTGTAATACTTTGGCCAAATGCCCAAACAAAACACTTGTATCTTCAATATCCATGCCATCAGATATACATGATTTTTTCTTGAATGGTTTAGTTCATGTTGATCAAGAGACTGGATGTGAGACAGTTTCCAAGGTGTACGCGCAGACTCAAAGCAGTGCATACCTCATTGCCAGCAGTGATTGGAGTAAGCAAATGATCAAATAAAATAAGAAGACGAGAGGCTTCCGATCCCAAAGTGCGAGTCGAATTCATTCAGTAGCTCAGCGTGGGTTGAGTTTCACGGCCGTTCGAGTCTGGCCGAGTTGCTGTTTGCTGCCATCAAAAGTCAACGAGTGCACGTGATCACTTTGCATTCTATTCAGATTGGCGTCGAGTGCACTTTGCTGAGCTGTCATTATGCATCTGTTCTCTGTTGCTCTTTCTCTGGTTTCTACTGCAGTTGTAGTGGTTGCTTCTGCAGATGATGCATCGTCTCAATCAAATTTTGCAGATAAATAGAATCTTGTCCATGAGTCTTTTAAAGTAAGTGTCTTGAACTTTTATATTCAGTTGGTCTGCATCTGCTGGAGTATCTATTCGCTCTGAATCATCAAAAGGATTCAGTCAGTTCCCGATATACAATTATTTCTAGATCTAGTTTTTTGATTTTTTGGGAGTGACAAGTGCTACATTCCTTGCTGAGGTTTTAGTTTCTTGACTTCACTATCTCCATAAAACATCTCGACTTTTTTCATTTACAACTATTTTGCTTTATTCAACATCTGAATTGTGATGCATTTTTGTACCATTTACTATAAATCTGTCTGCATTTTCCAGTACTGCTGTTGAATCTGTTCATTTTGCCTTTGCATTCACACGCTTTAAAACAGTTCATTTGATTATTCGAAATTATTCACACATTACATTTTGGTTTCTAAACTATGCTTGGTTTAAATAGCCCACCACTCTGACTGCACCATTTTTGGAACAATTTGGCGCTGACTGGGAAAAACGCTGGATTCCTTCGAATGCCAAAAAGATTGTTGATGGTGTCGAGGATGAGGATCTTCTTAGATATCGTGGCGAGTGGGCCGTTGAGCCTTCTACACCCATTGTCATTGCTGGAGACGAGGGTCTTGTTGTCAAGACTACCGCTGCTCATCACGCCATTTCTGCCAAGTTTCCCAAACCAGTTGATCCGACCGGAAAGAGCTTGGTTGTTCAGTACGAGGTCAAGCTTCAGAATGGTCTGGAATGTGGTGGTGCTTACATTAAGCTACTTTCTTATAACGATAAATATCAGGCTGATTCATTTGAGGACAAAACTCCTTATACTATCATGTTTGGTCCAGACAAGTGTGGAACCACCAACAAAGTTCATTTCATTTTTCGCCACAAGAATCCCCTTACTGGCGAGCTTGAGGAGAAACACCTTTCTTCGCCCCCTACCGCCAAAATTGACACCAATACTAACCTGTACACTCTGATCGTTCGTCCGGATCAAACTTTTGATCTACTGATCAACAATGTTTCTGCGTCATCCGGATCTCTTTTTGAAAACTTTTCTCCCCTCGTCAACCCGGCTGCTGAAATTGATGATCCTAGTGATAGGAAACCAATGGATTGGGATGACAACCCCAAAATCTCTGATCCTGCTGCATCCAAGCCTGCTGATTGGTATGTGTTTAATTTCCATTTAAGCTATTGGTTTTAATTGCTCACCCCTTGGTTGATATTGTAACCGTACTAGGGATGAAAACGCTCCCATGGAGATTCCTGACGAGACAGCATCGGTGAGTATTTTTTGGTAAATGGTCGAGAGGTGGTGCATTCAACTAACGTGCCAACTGATTTCTACTTTAGGAACCTGCTGATTGGTTGACTAACGAACCTCTGACTATTCCCGACCCTACCATTAAAAAACCAGAAGATTGGGATGACGAAGAGGATGGAGAGTGGACCGCACCATTGGTTGCCAATCCCAAATGCGAGACTGTTTCTGGATGTGGTATGTATCTGTGATTTTTCCTTGAGGGGAATTATATCGAAACCACTTGTTGACTTGAATTTTTGTTAGGCAAATGGCAGCGTCCACTTATCAAGAATCCTGCATACAAGGGCAAGTGGGTGTAAGTATTTGCCGTTTTATTTTCAAAACCATTAAGCTAGTAGGCTCGCGTCGTGTTAACGATACCTTTCTGATAGGGCACCATTTATTGATAATCCCAAATACAAGGGCATGTGGGCTCCTCGCAAAGTTGCCAATCCTCATTACTTTAACGACAAAACTCCATCCAACTTTGGCAAGATTGTAAGTAGCATCCACGATCTACGCTTATTTCGATTGTTGCATTAATGATCGTTGATGAATGATCTGTACTGAACTGTAAACGCCTTATTCAACTCTTGATATTCTGTGTAGGGTGCCATTGGTATTGAGCTATGGACCATGACCAATGGCATACAATTTGATAATATCTATGTCGGTCATAGTGCTGATGATGCCAAGAAGCTTGCTGAAGAAACCTGGGCAGTCAAATATAAGATTGAGAGTGCAGCGGAGAAGGTGGAGAAGGTGGAGAAAGGACCTGGTGCCTTGGACAAGGCAAAACAGTTTGCTGAAATTCTCAAGGATCAGTCACTCGAGTTTGTTGCTCGTGTACAAGAATCTCCTTTGGATGCGGTAAAAGAAATGCCTCATATTGTAGCATTGTTTGTTGCTGTACTTCTCTTGCCCGTATTGCTTTTCTCCCTGTTTGCAAGCAAGAGTGCACCTGCTGAGCCTGAAGAGGAGGAAGAAGAAGAGGAAGAAGAGGATGAGGAAGAAGAAGAAGAAGAAGAAGCAAAAGAAACTTCTAAATTAGTCAAGGAAACTGTCAAGGCCGGCCAGACTCCCTCAAAGTCCAAGTCAACGCCAAAAAAAGAATAAAACAATATTTTTTGCAACAGTTTATTGCACAATCGTAGATTACACTGTATTCACGTAAAGCGAAACACTAGACAGGTGTAAATGTGTAACAAATCACCGATTTCATGGCATGATGAGTGCCAAATTGACTGAATAACATTGTTTATGACCTCGAGTCTATTGGAGTACTCTTGAGATATGTTGAACTAGATTGCAAAGGTATCTGATATTAGAACAGAGTTTCAATGGAAAAAGTAACGATTGTTTATTCCGGAGTAAAATAGTCGATCCAAGATCAATACAAAAATGTTCAAAGCCATCTTAAGAGTCATGACGGCTGTGCTTTTTGAAGCAATCGGTTTGTAGCATAAGCGCGGTGAATGTTTAATCGTTTATTTCAAGTCGTTACAAGCGTTCCATTCTTCAATACAACTCCAACACTTGATTGTATTGATCAGACAATATGGATTTTATCACTAGCGATATGGCAACAATCATGCTTCATGCTGATCATCCTTCAACCCCTGATGTAGCAGTTCCTCTACATGTTTCAACCACCTTTGGTAAGACTTCACCTTCAATCTCGACTGCTGCCATCTTTCATGGCAGATCGTACGTGTTTATTAAAACATACCATCTTTGGATAATATACAATCTTTATATTAGTTCAAGGCAAAGCCTTTAATGATAAGTTTGCCATTTCAAAAAACTGGCTGCCAGCTTCAACTGATCAACCAGACCTATCCGCTCATGTGTATTCTCGACAAACGACTGAAGTCCGTAGCCGTCTAGAGTCCATTCTTGGTCATCTAGAACAAGGTAAAGTATCAACTGAAATCCTTGGCGTGGCTGATTTGAATGCAGATTGCATCAAACAGCAAATGTCGTTCGTTTAGTGCATATCTGACATTTTTGATTTGGCTTGCATTGTCAATGCGCAGGAAGTATGGCATATGCAGTTACATATGGATCTGGACTTTCGGCCATTTTTGCAGTGTTTCAGCTGATTCAGCCTAAGCGTATCCTGACCAGTACAGGAGGCTATAATGGCACACATGGCATTATTGAAATGTACATGCGAGGCCGTTCTGTGGTAATTCAATGTGTTGGTTTTGAACTCGTTATTCACGGCAAATATCACTACTAGATTAAAGTTTGCAATGCAGTTTCACCATTTGCTAATGCTATGTTTTTGATTTAGGAACTCTTTTACATTGAGAATGATAAGGATGGTTCATTGCTGAAATCGCTCGAAGCCGGTGATTTGGTCTGGCTAGAATCTCCTCAAAATCCGTGTGGAGAAGTTGCCGGTAATATTGTCTTGGTTTTGCTGATTTTCAATAGATTGTGATTCCTACTGTTTGGTGCAAGTGCTATTTCACTAATCATTCCAATTTCCTGGGTCTCTACATGCATAGATCTTCACTACTATACGACCAATCGCAAACCTGGCGTGATTGTAGGAATTGACTCTACATTTGCACCTCCACCACTTCAATGCCCTTTAAAGCATAGTATGTTTAGGCTCGCTATTATATTTCAAGTTTTATTTTAAAAGAATTTAACCAAATATCTCCGGGATATAGATGTCGATATTGTGATGCACAGTTCTACAAAGTTTCTGGGTGGTCACTCAGATTTGCTTGGTGGAGTTTTAATTACAAAAGATATTCACGTTAGGGATCAGGTTAGTTTTTAGTTGACTTGTATACTCGTTTACAATTTTTCAATAGATATATCATTTTCATGTATGTTTAAACTCGTAAACCTGATTTTTGAAATGCATATTGGTGTGTTTTAGCTTTTTAAAGACAGAGTACGCCTTGGAAGCAACATGGGAAGTATGGAGGCATGGCTGCTTCTCCGTAGTATGAGGTATGGTGCATTGATGTTTGTGTTGGTATTTTAGTACAGTTGCTGACTCATACTTGATTTCATGATGCTATGCATTTTAGATCTTACAAACTACGAATCCTGCAACAGTCGAGCAGTGCAACCACTTTGGTTAAATGGCTTAATTCGCGCATTTCCGGCGAGTCGAATGATGAGACCTTGGATATCATCGAAAAAGTATGGCATGCCTCCATCCCCGCCAATCCTGGTCATGAAGCTGCATTGCGTCAAGGAAGTGGATTCTCTGGCGTTTTTAGTGTCGAGGTATTTTACTAAATATCTATTTACTATTTTTAGTGCTATATGATGTCATACTGTGTACTTATTTCATATGTTGCGATTAGTTTAAATCTTTACACCACGCAAGACTCATTTGCTCAAATCTCAAGTTATTCATCAATGCCACATCACTGGGAGGTTGTGAATCGCTTGTTGAATGGCGTGCTGCTACTGGTGCCAGTGTCGAGCCAACTATCTGTCGATTTAGTATTGGTCTTGAAGATGTGGAAGATCTTCAAAAAGACTTGAGTGCTGGCATGCTCCAAGTTAAAAAGCTTGTGGAGGATATGGACGAGAAAAAGTCCAGTGAAGGTGGAAACTGATCTCTTATTGTGTTTGTGTTGACAGAATTACCATTAAATTGCTTTAGCTGGTATGCATTTAAAGTCAGTAAAATGTACAACAGTCAATGTTTATTTAATCCCATTCGTCATCCGCAACACCTTCAATCAAATCTTGTGGTAACGGGCCTTGTTTTGATTTTTCCATGGCTATATCAAACATGGCTTTTATACTCTGATGTAAATGAAGTTCAAAAATGGTCAAAAATCAATGTGTAATTGCTTTAAAATAATGTCATTTCAAGGCAAAATAACTATACTTACTGCTTCCTTTCGCTCATACTCGGTTTGCTCAACAACTAAATCAACAGTTTTTCGAATCACCTTTTGCTCAACTGGTGCAGTAGATACTGTAACAGGACAACATATTTTGAAGAATTAGCAAGTTCCACCAAACGTATACCCATATTACAGGAATCTGTTCAGTTTCCAATAAAAGCAAAGTTTAAAGCCAAAAACAAACTTACACAGTTGCATATCTGCTGGTTTAAGATCAATCAGTTTGACTGTTCCCGATTTCTTCATTGTCCATTCATCAGCAGATAAAGCCGGATTTTCAACATCTCTCGTTGATACAAAAATATCATCTTGGAAATACTCTTTCTGTAGTCTTGGTACTGTAAATGAAATACTTTCCACCGACGTTGGAGTAAGCCTAAATCCCTTCAAAACTTCAATTTCCTTGACGTTACAATGCCGTTTAGGTAATAGTGCCATAGATAGTTGCCGGATTCCACCAGGAACACTGTAGCGAGTGAGAAATAGCGGCTCGGGTTCGGTAGAAAGGTGATAAAATGTGACAACAGACTCTCCTCGACCACAAAGAATGAGAAGACCTGTGTCGTGATCATAAAAGGGAATCAGCATGCTAGGTGACGTGTCAAGTGGAGTGGAACAAACAGGCAGTGTCAGATTCTGACTATCGTATTGAATAATTTCTCGCTGGTTTGCTCTAAATTCCATCAACAACAATCAACCATGACAATCGGTCAAGTATGGATTGTTATCTTTAGTCAGTCTCAAATATACGTTTACAAGTACCGTTGGAATGCATATATTTGTTTTATCAAGCGTTATTACCTGGCATATCCCACGGAAACCAGTCGTCCAGTATCGCCAATCCATAAAATACGTGCAGCTTTGGTTCCTTGGTGCGATGGTCCACTTTGAAGCTCTAGTCCAGTGTGACTGTCATAAACACGAATGGTTTTATCACGCAAAATCGCTGCAATACAGTTTCCATCATAACTGAATGCCACACTAAGTGCTTGATCAGGAAGTGTCATGGTAGAAATAAGTTTCTTGGTGCAAATATTCCAAATCTTAATCAGTGGTGAGCCTTGTTCAGGTGAATAGGACATGATAATATCTAACGCCATTGGATGAAATTGTAAAAGAACAACTCGACCATTATGCGCAGGGAAAAAGTTGTTTTCTTGATAAAGATCATCAGTTAGTCCGTTAGCAGGCAAATCAAAAATACGGATACGTCCATCCTCACAGCCCGTAATCAATCGATGCACATTGAATGGATCCAGTCTAAAATCTAGCATTTCTGATCCATTTACAATGCATGGAATTTTAACTGGAAAACGACCTTTGGATTCAACGGGCCACACACCAACACGACCGCCAGGACCAGAAATTGAAAATGCAATAAATTTTGAATTGATCTGGAATGATTTATAAACATATGCCATATTATGAGCAACACTAGGCAAGACTGGGCTTGAAGTTTAAAAGTACACGAGTAGTAGCATACCTGAAATGCATCTGTCTCATTAGGAAAATTGACACTCAGTCCTTTTAGGTCATCATAATCGGTATTGGATTTGCCAGTGATAAATCTGTAAGCAGAGTGTTTGGGTAGATTAACCTTGGCAGAATTTTTAATTGCCGTTGGTATAGTAGTAGAAGCTGAATCAGGTGTATTGATTTGCATCTGTATATCCGATATGGAGTTTTTAGTGGAATCCAATAAAGGTTGTATTTGGTTTGGGAGTGTGGATAAAGAAGCAGTTGATTCAGTCGTAGTCACTGGAGCAAAACTTTGCCTTTTTGCTGGATCAAGTGAAACAATACGAGGAGTGGTATTGATGCCAGTCAGCCATTCAGTAACTGCCACTTGAGGAATATCTTCGCGAGTATCGGGAAAGATATCGGCGTGGAAGTCGGCATGGGTTTTACGCGGTACAACAGCAGATACAGGGATGATGTTGGAGCCATCAGATGCTACATTTAAAACT